>NC_029794.2:89943445-89956481 GCF_000816755.2 Arachis ipaensis
GAGATCTAAGAGATATTCATTCTAGCTTATTTCATGTAGAACGGAAGTGTTTGTCAGGCACGTGTTCATAGGGGAGAATGGTGATGAACGTCACATATAATCATCACCTTCATCACGTTCTTGGGTACGAATGGATATCTTAGAAGCGAAATAAGAAGAATTGAATAGAAAATAGTAGTACTTACATTAATCTTTGAGGAACAGCAGAGCTCCACACCTTAATCTATGGAATGTAGAAACTCTACCGTTAAAAATACATAAGTGAAGGTCCAGGCATGGCCGAGACGGCCAGCCCCCCTAAAGCGTGATCAATAGTCTCCTAAGATGAATAATGGATTAAAACTGAGACCAAAGATGCCTAATACAATAGTAAAAGGTCCTATTTATAATAAACTAGTCACTAGGGTTTACATGAGTAAGTAATTGATGCATAAATCCACTTCCGGGGCCCACTTGGTGTGTGCTTGGGCTGGGCTTTGATTGTTACACGTGTAGAGGTCCTCCTTGGAGTTGAACGCCAGCTTTTGTGCCAGTTTGGGCGTTCAACTCTGGTTTTGGCTCCTTTTCTGGCGCTGGACGCCAGATTTGGGTAGAAAGCTGGCGTTGAACGCCAGTTTACGTCATCTATTCTTGGCCAAAGTATGGACTATTATATATTGCTGGAAATCCCTGGATGTCTACTTTCCAACGCAATTGGAAGCGCGCCATTTCGAGCTCTGTAGCTCCAGAAAATCCACTTTGAGTGAAGGGAGGTCAGAATCCAACAGCATCAGCAGTCCTTTTTCAACCTCTGAATCTGATTTCTGCTCAAGTCCCTCAATTTCAACCAGAAAATACCTGAAATCATAGAAAAACACACAAACTCATAGTAAAGTCCAAAAATGTGAATTTAACATAAAAATTAATGAAAACATCCCTAAAAGTAACTAGATCCTACTAAAAACATACTAAAAACAATGTCAAAAAGCGTATAAATTATCCGCTCATCAAGTAGCCATTTCATTCAGGTTACCTCCATACTTTGAAGGTCTCCACTGAAAAAGCCGCGATTGTGTCTCTAGATGATAAAGTTGAGGCAAAGGAGTAGAGCAAGAATGAAATCGCTTTCATTCTAGCTATAGCAGATACCTTTCATTTTTTTTCTCTTTATCAATTCTACTATGACACAGAAAAAAAATATGAATAAAGTATTTTTTCATGTCTGTCACTTAGATTATGTATTTTTTAATAGTTGACTGATTATGATAGTTAACTATAGTGGGAGTACATTAGGAGTACTTAAGGTTAGTGGCAAATTATTTTTTTTCAGATTTCTGTTTTTATTCATGTAAAGAAAAAATCCTTCTAGATACGGACGCAATAGAGATGTTATGCCTTGATATTTTTTTAGAGTGAATTGCTTTATCTTTATAAAAGATTGCATTGGAATTTTGCATAAAACTTTTTTAGTGTGAATTGCTTTATCTTTATTGGTGTCTGCTAAGAACTGAACACATACATATATGACTATAAATTAATTCACTCAATTTTGATTAGTTACTTTAGTGATATGATTATAAGAATGACAGATACATAATAAATAATCATGATTTTTGTATTGAACTAATCTAATTAGTATGGTTATCACAACAATCACTAATGGGATATGAGAATGGGATATGATTAGTGTGGATACATAGAAATAGAGAATGGGATATGAGGGAGGATCATAATTTCATATGCAATCTCTTGATATCATACTTTTGTTCAAAGTTATTTGCAAGCAAAGTTGTTAGTTCAGGTGGGTATCGAATTTAAAATTTTATAGAGATTAATAGTAAACTCTCAAAAAGTTGGACATGTAAATGGTATTTTGAAGGGCCATTATGATAGTATAATGATAGAGCAAGATATGTTTCAATCATAGATGTTATAACAAGCAAAATTGTTAGCGTATCTATATTATTGATAAACATGTTGGTATGTTATGATTAATTTAAATGGGTTATTTGAGTATATATAGCAGTTGCTTGTGAACAAGTGTTCAGAAAACAAGAAGTAGGCATGGCTCATACTAGGAACAAAAAAGAGACACATAAGAATAACACTCCCGAAAGAGGACTGCAAAAAAAATTGATGGACCAAAAAAGGTACGTTGAATGGTTAGCGGTGAATTAACTATAAACTCGGGATATTGTGTTTTAATAGTAAATGTTAAAACTGACATTCTCTTTCGTTGTCACTTTGTGCTGATTATAAATATTTGTGTAGAAAACACTGGTATCTAGGTGCTCGCCATATTGCGTGGCTTCAATTATGAAGCAATTAGGTCCAGACACGAGCAGAGAGAAAATAATGGAGGTGCAGAACATGGGATTCGGCTAGCTGCAATATGTGCCTGAATGGGTTGTTAACCAAGAGATGATGGTGGCATTAGCATCATCATATAGTCGGGATGAGAAGTCTTTGATCATCGGAACAAGAAAAATTCTCATATCGGTTCAATCCATTGCGCGGTGTTTTAGACTACCTAACCATGGTAAGCAATCCCCCAAATAAAATAGGGAGAAAAAGACAAAAAATTATCCACAATAATCTTGTTGAGTATATGTTTTCGGTAAAATTAGCCATTAAAGATATTGACTGCATTGACTCATTTTGTGTTTGGCAGGGAATAGTTTCGAAATTCCAGAAACACCAGCAGAGCACCGACTTGTTAACAGCTTCACAGGAAAGACACAAGCAGATTTGAAAAGAGATGTTATCACATGCTCGATGAAGTCCGATGCCGATAGAATCAAGCCAATCAACTTCCGAAGACAGTTCATCATGTTGATAGCCAAGTGTTTGTTCTTTCCCTCGTCGAAGGCCACCATTTCAGACATACATATACGGGCTGCCATTGATGTATCGAACCAAAGAAAGATATATTAGGCGAGGTACATTTATGATTTTCTAATTGAGGGAGTTCTGAGGTTTCAGGATGTAGGGAAGAAGACATTCGATGGTGATAAACCCCATTTTTAGGGTTTATCTTGTATAGATTTTCAGGGTTTTATCAATAATCTTACACACTTATTCATATTAAATGCATGATTTTGTGTTCCCTTCCCAATTTTGCTTCATGAATGGAAACATGCTTCTTTTACATTAAATTTGATATATTTTAATCCTCTTCTATTACCATTCGATGCTGTAATCGGTTTGTTCAGTGATTTCAGAAGTTATAGGGCAAGGATGACTTAGAAGAGAGAAAGGAAGCATGCATAAATGGAAGGAGCATGGAAAAATGGAGCTTTGGAGTTTGAGCAGCGACGTGTACCCGTGCCTTGCGCGTACGCGTGGATGCGAGCCACTGAGATCAGCGCGAAGAAGTTGAAGCCAGAAGTCGGCGCATGTGCGTGGCTAAGCCAAAACCCCATGGACGCGCACGCATGCTTTACGCATGCGCGTGGATCGTAAAGCTCCAGGGACGCGTACGCGTGCTGTGCGCGTGCGTGTCGATGCCGCACGTGACTTTTAAAGAGAAAATGTGACTGGCAATTTTAGGGCAGTTACAGACTCTATTTGGAGCAGAATTCTGGCGGTAAAAGACAAAAGAAGACCAAGGATTGAAGGGATCCACATCCATTCTCATTCATTCACACATTCTAGATATTTTTAGTTAGTTTTTGGAAGTTACATTTTGTAAAGAAAGAAACTCTAGCTTCTCTCTAGGGTTTTGCTTTTCTCGATTGGAATTCTCTTGGATCCATCGGTGAGATCTATTTTCAATTCACTTTTACATTGCTTCAAGTTGTAGATCTAATTCTCCTACTCTCAATTCAGCTCATGTTGTTCAAGTTACTTGTGGATCTTAGATTTGGATTTTGTTACTTTGATTTCCATTAATGAATTGAGGTACTTCATGTCCATTGTTTGATTGTTGTTAATCTCTTGTAGTGAATTGCTTTGATTTCAAGTTTCTTCTCAATTTTACCATGTCTTTCATTCTTGCTCTCCAAGTGTTTGAGAAAATGCCAACTTTAGCTATGGAGTAGACTTTTCACTCTTGGCTTAGGGGTTGAGATATTAGAGACACTTGAATTATCAAAGTCCTTTGTTAATTATCGATTGAAAATTGCTAATTGATTTGAATGTCACTAAAGCTAGACTTCCCTAGGGTTAGACTAGGACTTGTGAACTCAAAGTGATTACTTTCACTTGACTTTTCTCCATAATAGAGGTTAACAAAGTGAAGCAACAACTAATTGTGGTCACAATCAACGAAAATTATGATGATAGGAAGTCCAATTTCCACCCCTAGCCAAGGCATTTACATTGCTTGATTGATATTCAATTTTGTTAGCCTAATTACTCGTACCAAACTCCAAAACAACAAAAGCACCTCTAACCAATGATATGCACCTTAGAACAACTCCTAGGAAGAACGACTCGAGACTAATACTCTCGGTTATTGAATTTGGATTGTGGAGACAAAATTTACTTGTTTGATGTGAAATTGCGTGTCGGTTTAGACTATACTCACGATTGAAATTATTGACAATTTCTATACCGGCATAAAAATCTCTCATCAAAATGGCGCCGTTGCTGGGGAGTTGCACATGAGTGCTATATTGTTGGTTAGTGTAGATATGTGGATATGTACATACTTGCATTTTTTGCTTGATTGTGTGTGTTAGTTAGGACTAATCTTTGTTTAGTTCACTTTATTGTCATGATCTCTATACCTCTTTCCTTGAATGACGCGGTCCTTACCGGATCCGAGCTTAGCTATACTTGATCCTGAGATAGAAATAACTTTGCTTCACATTAGACAAGCTTGGAGGCAGTTGGCCTTTGGAGGTTGTGAAAAGGTTTTTACCAATTCACCTACCAAATCCAAAGTTGATTCCGAATCGTCATTCGAAGAAGGCACTGTTTACTCTTCCATAGACACTACTAATAACTCTTCTATTAATCTAGGTACGGACACTATGGCCCTCCAAGGCGAGTCACTCTCAAGAAAGCTGGTGCTCCGGACTTTGTTCTTCAACCGCCATAATTACGTCCTCTAAATGCTAATTTTGAACTCAAAACCGCCTTGATTAATCTTTTACCTAAGTTCTATGGACTCTCCGCCCAATATCCTATTAGACACCTAAGGGACTTCCAAGGTGCATGTTCTACTACTAAGCGGGAAGGTTTCGATGAAGTTGCTATATGGTTGTATGCTTTTCCCTTCTCTATTGAGGAGAGAGCTAAGGAATGGTTCTACACTTTGCCAAATGAGATTGTTAGTGATTGGGATTTGCTTAGAAGGGAATTCTTAGACAAATTCTTTCCTCCAGAATTACCGGATAGATTGAGGAAAGAGATTTTATGCATTGTCCAAGGCAAAATGAAAAGTCTATATGAGTATTGGGAACGGTTTCGAAGGCTTCTTGATTCATGCCCTCACCATATGATTGACACTCTAGTGTTAATTAGCTATTTTTGCCAAAGAATGAAACCACGAGACAAGATCCTCTTGGATGCTTCAAGCAATGGTTCCTTGACAAAGTATAGGACGGCGGAGGAAGCATGGCAATTGATAACTGATTTGGCCGAGTCCACCCAACACGCTAGACAAAGAAACCATCCTCCGAAAGCCATAAATTAAGTTTCTTCTAGTGGTGAGACCACCGCTCTTACTCAAGCCTTGGGTGAGATGACTAGTATTCTAAAGCAACTCCAACTTAATCAACAACGACCTCCACCTCCTCCCCAACAACAAAGTCAACAATTGGTTCCCCAACGTGTATGCGGAATTTGCTCTTGTTACACCTATTACACGGATGAATGTCCAAGCCTACAGGAAGACAATACCTTGGCGGCCACCCATAATTTCTATGACCGCCCAAATCAAAGTTACTACCAACAAGGTGGCAATTTCAACCAAGGCAATCAATACAATCAAGGGGGTAACAATTATAATCAAGGTTGGAGAGATACTTCCAACCAAGGGTAGTGAGATAATTATCAACAAGGAGGAAGGGATAATGGAGGGAGTCAAAGATGGAACAACAACCATCAACCACAAAGGTACCAACAAAATCAACCATACCCTCAACAAAACTAAGGCAAACCATACGAAACTTATCAACCGCCACATCAAAGACAAGCACCCCAACCCAACCAACCTCAAATCACCTACCCTTCTTCTTCTCCCTCCAACCAAGATGAAATCCGCTCTCTTATCCAAGTACAAAAAGATTTTCAACCCTCGATTACCTCTAGCATCAATGGTCTTGCATCGACCATCCAAGCCCTTGTTTCTCGCATAGAATCAACTTCTACCTCCACCCCTCAAGCCTCGAGTTCTAGTGCCATACCCTCTCAACCTCTACCCAACCCCAAGGGTGGCATCAATACCATTACCTTGAGGTCCGGAACTCAATTGCAAGAGAGGGGTCCAAAGGCACCTAGCCAATGATAATCACTCACGAGGAAGATATGGTTGAGATAGAGGAAATTGAAGAGGAGAATGAGGCACAAGATGTAGTTGAAGATGAAGCCTCTCAACCAAGAAGTGAAGTCTCTAAAGAAGAAAATGTTTTGGAAGAAGTTGCTCAACCAATTCCATTTCCTACATTAGCAAGGAAGGCTAAAAAACGTGTAGAACTTGATCCCAAAATGGTGGAGATGTTTAAGAAAGTTGAGGTAACTATCCCTCTCTTTGATGCCATCCATCAAGTACCTAAGTATGCAAAGTTTCTTAAGGACTTATGTATAAACAAAGATAGAATCCATGAGTTAGAGACTATTCCATTGGGGAGTTCTATTTCCGCTTTGATGGGAGCAATCCCGAAAAAGTGTGATGATCCGGGCCCTTGCTTAGTCACTTGTACCATAGACGGAGTTCAATTCATTAATTGTATGTGTGATCTTGGTGCATGCGTTAGTATTATGCCTCTTTCCGTTTATCATTTATTAAAGCTCCCACCGTTGAAGCGGTCGGCGGCTAGGTTTATCTTGGCGGATAAGAGCATAATAACTGTGACGGGTATTGCGGAAGATGTGTTGCTAAAGATAAAGGGTTTGGTTTTTCCGATCGATTTTCATGTCCTTGAGATGCCACCTATTGAATCTGAAAAGACACCATCTATTTTACTTAGGAGGCCATTTTTGAGGAACTCAAGATTCAAATTGGATGTCTATGCGGGAATTTACTCCTTTGAGATCGACGGGAGAGTCGTAACTTTTAGCCTTGATGAAGCTATGAGACACCCACCGGAGAATCACTCCATATTCCGGTGTGACTTAATTGATAACATTGTGGTCGAAGTGCATTATGAAAATCTAGATAAGAAGAGTGTGATTGAAGAACCAAGTGAAGAGAACACTGCACCCCATCCGGATCCACCGGAAGTTCAAATGTCAAGTCAAGAGAAAGATGTAGAATTGAAGCCACTACCGTCCCACCTAAAGTACTCCTACCTTGATGAAACCCACAGGTTCCCGGTGATTGTTGCAAGGGAACTCACTCCTCAACAAGAAGAGAAATTTCTTCATGTTTTGAGGAAGAACAAAAGGACCATAGGTTGGAGCTTGGCAGATCTAGTGGGCATAACTGCATAAGCCCCCAAGTATGCGAGCACCGAATATTCTTAGAGGAAGGAGCTAGACCCATTCGCCAAAGAGGTTGTGAAAAAGAGGTCACCCGGCTATTAGAAGCGGACATCATCTACCCCATTTCGGATAGTAAATGGGTGAGTCCCATCCAAGTTGTGCCAAAGAAGTTCGGGGTAACCACAATCAAGAATGAGAGCGGGGAGCTTATAGCTACGCGGGTGCAAAACTCTTGGCGGGTGTGCATTGACTACCGACGGTTGAACACGGCCACTAGAAAAGATCACTTTCCGCTACCGTTTATCGATCAAATGCTTGATCGGTTATCGGGTAAATCTCATTATTGTTTTCTAGACGGCTATTCGGGGTACTTCCAAATTCACATTGCCTTAGAAGATCAAGAAAAAACTACATTTAGGTGCCCCTTTGGAACTTATGCCTATGAGCGTATGCCATTTGGCTTATGCAATGCTCCGGCAACTTTCCAAAGGTGCATGATGAGCAAATTTGCCGATCTTCTAGAGCAATGCATGGAAGTGTTCATGAATGACTTCAGTGTCTATAGGGACTCTTTTGATCATTGCTTGGATAATTTTGCGAAAGTGTTGGATAGATATACTAAATCAAACCTTGTCTTAAATTTTGAGAAGTGTCATTTTATGGTTAGTGTTCACACCATGGGTCGAGCTATCCGATCCGGGATGTTCAGTAATAAAGCGACCGACCTCCTCAGGTCCGACTATCCGACCTCTTTTTAAAGAGCTCGGCCAAACTGACAGGAAAGCCCAGTAAAGGGCCCAAATAGAGGAACACGACCCAAATCCAAAGGCAGTCCAAGCCTATAGAGATAAAGGCGGTTCCCTTGAAGATAAGCTGACCTCACTCAAAGATAAGATAAGATAAGATAACTAACTTATCTTATCTAAAAAGGTCACTCAATGCTATTATAAATACACTGGAGAACCCAAGTATAACTCACACTCTGATTCTACTAAAAACCTGCTTAATACCCTTGCTAACTTAAGCATCGGAGTCCCTTGCAGGTACCCCCCACCCTCCAGTGACGAAGGATCAGCAGTGCAGCCAGTCCAACAAGTCGGAGGCGACAGCTCCGGCCGCCACCCACCAGCCGAACATGTCATCTCTGACCAGTATAGAAGATCTCATCTGAGATCGACCTACAGCTTCAGGTAACCCTCGGAACATTGGCGCCGTTGCCGGGAAACCTTGGAAGTCATCCCATCACCATGGCGGATGACCATGACAACGACCACGATTCAGATCTAGAGGATAGAACACTGCACAAAAATGCCGGCAATCTGAAAGATACCCCGGAATCTAACGGGGACAAAAATTCATCAAATCTAGGAGTGATAGAAGCGCTTCAAGATCGTTTAAAGCAACTTGAAGAAGAAACCCAGCACCAACGAGAAGTTGGGAAGGATCTACAAAGAGAGGTAAGGCGACGCCGAGAATTAGAAGATAAACTTCTAAAACTCGAAGCCGATCTCAAAGCCAAAGTTACTCGGTCCACCCCTGAGGATAACTCTCGCAAAGATCAAGATCCATTCACTAGGGAAATCATGAAGACCAAAATCTCCAAGGACTTCAAACTTCCAAATATGACTTTATACGATGGCACTACAGATCCCAACCATCACCTTAGCAATTTCAGAAGTAGAATGTACCTCACCGATGCCTCAGATGCAGTTCGCTACAAAGCTTTTCCAATAACTCTCACAAAGACAGCAATTAGATGGTTCGACAACCTACCTCCGAAGTTCATCTCAAGCTTTGATGACTTAGCCAAAAAGTTCCTGGCCAGATTCTCCATCCAAAAAGATAAGGCTAAGCACGCCCCCCAGCCTATTAGGAATCAAGCAAGGAGATCGGGAAAGCCTTCGCAACTACATGGAAAGATTCAACAAAACATGCCTAGACATGCAAAGCCTACCAACAGAGGCCGCCATCATGGGCCTCATCAATGGCCTAAGAGAGGGACCTTTTAGCCAATCTATATCAAAGAAGTACCCCTCATCTCTGGATAAAGTGCAGGAATGAGCGGAAAAATACATCAACATGGAAGAAAATTCTCGACTAGGAGAAATCTCAAAATCTGGATTCGCCTACCGAGACAAAGATAAAGAGTCCAAAAAGAAGGAAGATTGACATGGGGAAAAAATTAAAAAATATCATAATTACACCCCTCTTAGGGTGTCCCTGGTGGATGTTTACAAAGAAGTCTGCCACACAGAAAAAATACCCCCAGCTCGACCACTCAAAGGCAAAAGAGGAGGAGGAAACCGGAATGAATATTCCATCGAGTCCATGGACACTCCACCAACGAATGCTTTGACTTAAAAATTGTCATAGAAAAATTAGTGAGAGAAGGAAAACTAGATCGGTATCTGGCCACCCGGGACGATGAGCAAAGAAAAAGGAGAAGAGACGAGGAGGTTGGACGAACCGAGCGATCACCTCGAACACCAGAAAGACATGTCCATATGATACACGGAGGGTTCGCAGGAGAAGGAACCTCCAAATCATCTCGAAAAAGATATCTCAAAGAAGTATATCATATCGGAGGAAAGGAGGAAGCACCTGACATCCCCGCAATTACGTTTACCAAGGAAGATGCATCCGGCATCATCTCAGGACACGACGATCCCATGGTCATCACCATTATACTGGCAAATGCAAATCTCCACCGCACACTGATAGACCAAGGGAGCTCCACCGACATCTTATTCAAAACTGCCTTCGACAAGCTCGGCCTGGAAGATAAAGAACTCAAAGCATATCCAAACAGCCTGTTCGGACTGGGAGACACTCCAGTGTAACCACTGGGATACGTCCCGCTACACACAACCTTCGGAAAAGGAAACCAATCCAGAACACTCAAAATAGACTACATCGTGGTCGACGTCAGTTCAGCCTTCAATGCTCTAATAGGACAGACAACATTAAATCAACTCGGTGCAATAGTTTCAACTCCACATCTATGCATGAAATTCCCAGCTGTAGAAGGGATAGCTACGATAAAAGCAGATCAGAAGATAGCGCGCCGTTGTTATAACGAAAGTCTAAACCTCAGAGACAGAGAAGAAGAATTCCACACAATCGAACTTGGTGGAGTTCAGAGGCGAGAAGAACTCCGTCCATAACTTGAAGGTGAAGTAGAGAAAGTCCAGATCGGACACATCCCGAACAAAACAACCAATATTGGCACGATTCTAAAGGGAGACATAAAAGAATCACTCGTACAGTTCTTACGAGAAAATGCCAATCTCTTCGCGTGGAAGGCTGCAGACATGCCAGGCATAGACCCCGAGTTAATGTGTCATAAGCTAGCAGTCTACCCTGGATCTCGGCCAGTACAACAGAGGCGTAGAAAGTTCGGACCCGAACGATCCTAAGTTGTGGAAGAGCAGGTACAAGCTCTATTGGAGGCAGGATTCATAAGAGAAATCAAGTACCCACTATGGTTAGCTAACGTCGTCTTGGTGAAAAAATCAAACGGGAAGTGGCGAATGTGCACTGACTATACTGATCTCAACAAAGCCTTCCCAAAAGACCCTTATCCACTCCCAAGTATCGATGCCCTGGTAGATGCCTCCTCCGAATATAAATACCTCTCGTTTATGGATGCATATTCCGGATACAATCAAATCCCAATGTATCCACCCGATCAAGAAAAAACCTCGTTCTTAACACCAAAAGCAAACTACTGCTACATTGTGATGCCTTTTGGTCTCAAAAATGCGGGAGCTACTTATCAAAGGCTAATGAATAAAGTCTTTTCGGATCATATCAGAAAAGTCATGGAAGTCTATGTGGACGACATGTTGATAAAAACCAAGGTTGCGAGAACCGGACCGGTTAATAAACCGGTGAGATCACTGGTTCAATGGTTCACTGTTTCGACCGAGGTTCAACCGGTTTAATTAAATATTAAATAAAATTATTAAAAAACTTAAAATAATCTTAAGTATATAAATTCAATAATTTCTAACTTAATAAAATTTAATGTTTCACATAATAAATTATCCATTACTTAAGATTAGAGTAAACACAAAGTTAAATTAAAAACAAGATAGAAACTTTACCATTTGCCCTACTGCACTTGTTCAATAGCAGGTGTGTTATTGTACATCAAACCCGGCGCTTCAAGGACTTCAGACTGTTCAATAACCTGAAATAATTTCAGGAGAAGTATGATCAAAAGATACAACAAACTTCTGCAACAAATATTACATTTAATGAACTAAGATAAAGGGAAGCCATTTTCTCTGATTGTGTTGGAAGATAATACTTGCAGACACACACAGTGATTGAAGGAGAGGCAGAGTTATAGCTCCATTAAATCATACCAATCACACATTGAAAGAATAAAAAAGAGCAAATCCAATGTTATAGTAACTAGTAAGCAGAAATAAGTAACAGAATCTGCTAATCAGTGGCAGCTAAATCTCCCAATACACAAAGAAAAAGTTCATATGGCATAAAAAATCATAACACTCAATGCACTTTCTTATAGAGTTTAAGTTAAGCAACTAAACCAGCTAAGCACTCTCTTATGACTCCAATAGTATGGAAAATTCCCAGCACCATCCACATACTTGAATAATGCACTTTACATGCATAGGATAAACATAACAGAATCCAATTTCCACAAACCTTTTACACTTCAGTAACCCTATACCATAAGAAGCAGAATGAAATAATGGCATACCACACTTCCTTCAGCATCCTGCTCATTAGCAAGGTCTTGAAGAAACCAGACAGCACTTCCATTATCAGCAACATCGTGCTTATATTCTAAAAGCTCAAAGATCAAGCTCTCATCACGAGTAGCGTCTGCAAAAACCTCCTATTAAAATGAAGGTGCATAAACAAGTTAGTAAAGAATTAGATAGAATACTAGAATGGACAATCAAATGAGAAAGCATGACAAACCTGATGGTCAGGGACTTGTCGAATGTCACTGACATCCTACAAGAAACAGGCCATAACTTTTAAGTTCAACAAAACTAAAGTCACACAAAGAACATTGACAGCATAAAAAGGTGTAGTATTAGTAACAGAAGTCACAAAATTTGCAGTTGCAATAGCAACAACAATACCACAACAACGAATTATGAATATTATCTTTCAAAAATAACATCAATTACCTGGAATCTGTGAGGGAACAAGCTTGAGAGTTTGCCCCCAAAACTTGTGAGGCAGCATAGAACAGGCGAGCTCATAAATCAAGATCAGAATCTCAGAAAATCAAAATCAAGAAGCATACGAGAAAGAACAGAGTCTTACCGAATTCAGAAGGAGGCGGGCTCAACCGGTGGTGGTCACTGTTGCTGTCGATGGTTGTGGGTGGCGACGAGGAGGCGGGCTCGGCCGGTGGTGGTCGCGGCTGCTGTCGATGGTTGTGGGTGGCGACGAGGAGGCGGGCTCGGCCGGTGGTGGTCGC
>NC_029794.2:89957533-89977188 GCF_000816755.2 Arachis ipaensis
AGCAAACAGAATCAGCAAACAGAACAGGCAGCATAGAGAATCAAAAACAAAAATTAAGATCAGCATGTTATCCATGAACCAGCAAACAGAATCAGATGCCCTGTTATTTTTTTTTTCAAACAGAAGTACAGAACAGGCGAGCTAGAAGGAAGCATGTTCAAAATCAAGAAGATAAGAAAATCAGTCTTACCGGCGAATGAGAGGCAGGCTCAACGCGGTGGTGGTCGCGGCTGCTGAGGAGCGCTGTTGGGTGGCGAATGAGGAGCGATGCTGGGTCGCGAATGAGGAGCGCTGCTGGAATCTGGAGCTTGGTGGGCGGTGGCAATGGTGGCCTTGGTGGATGAGGGGGGAAGAAAGGGGAGGAGGCTGACTGGCTGAGAGCTTCGGGGGTTTGGTGGGTGGCTGAAGGCTGATTGATTAGGGTTAGGTTCGTTAGGGTTAACTGGTTAACGCGTTCTTTTTTTTTTTTAAAATAGCCAAAACGACGTCGTTTGGCTTCTGAATTTCCAAACCATTGAACCGCTAAAAAACCGGACGGTTCTTCTGGTTTGCCGGTTAACCGCTGGTTTGATCGGTTTTTTAACCGGTTCTTTGCCATTCGGTTTTTGAGGTTACCCGAATCGGCTAGGTAACCGGTTCCCGGTTTTCAGAACTATGATAAAAACACAAAGTGAAGAGACATTATTGTCCGACATGGTCCAAGTGTTCGGCACTATAAGGAAACACGGCATGCGACTCAATCTTGCAAAATGCACCTTTGCAGTAGAAGCTGGCAAGTTCTTAGGTTTTATGCTCACACAAAGAGGAATTGAGGCAAATCCGATAAATGCCAGGCCATACTCAACATGAAGAGCCCAACTTGTGTCAAAGAGGTACAACAACTCAACGGGAGATTGGCAGCCTTGTCCAGATTCCTAGTGGGGTCAAGAACTTAACATCCCTGCTCCAATTAGGTATGTAAAATGCCCTTAGAGTGCATGTCTGGCATTAAACGCCAGCTTGCTGCTTGTTTCTGGCGTTTAACGCCACTTCCATGCTCTGTTCTGGTGTTAAACGCCAGTCTGGTGCTTGTTTCTGGCATTTAACGCCAGCTTGATGCTTCTTTCTGGCGTTAAACGCCAGTTTGATGCTTCTTACCGGCGTTTAAATGCCAGTAAGTTCTTCCTCCAGGGTGAGCTACTTTTAAAGCTGTTTTTCATTCTGTTTTTGATTTTTCAGTAGTTTTTGTGACTCCACATGATCATCAACCTAAAAAAACATAAAATAATAATAGAAAATAAATAGATATAATTAAATAACATTAGGTTGCCTCCCAACAAGCGCTTCTTTAATGTCAATAGCTTGACAGTGAGCTCTCATGGAGCCTCACAGATGTTCAGAGTATTGTTGGGACCTCCCAACACCAAACTTAGAGTTTGAATGTGGGGGTTCAACACCAAACTTAGAGTTTAGTTGTGGCCTCCTAACACCAAACTTAAAGTTTGACTGTGGGGGCTTTAGTTGACTCTGCAGTGAGAGAAGCTTTTCATGCTTACTCTCCATAGTTACAGAAGGAGATCCTTGAGTTTTAAACATAAGGTTGTCCTCATTTAGTTGCAGGACCAATTCTCCTCTGTCTACATCAATCACAGCTCTTGCTGTGGCTAGGAAGGGTCTTCCAAGGATGATGGATTCATCCTCATCCTTCCCAGTATCTAGGATTATGAAATCAGCAGAGATGTAAAGGCCTTCAACCTTTACTAGCACGTCGTGTACTAGTCCGTAAGCCTGTTTTCTTGAGTTGTCTTCCATCTCTAATGAGATTCTGGCAGCTTGCACCACAATGATCCCAAGTTTCTCCATTACAGAGAGTGGCATTAAGTTTATTCCTGACCCCAGGTCACACAGAGCCTTCTCAAAGGTCATGGTGCCTATGTTACATGGTATTAGGAATTTACCAGGATCCTGTTTCTTTTGAGGAAATTTCTGCCTATCCAATGCATTCAGTTCATTGGTGAGCAAGGGAGGTTCATCTTCCCAAGTCTCATTATCAAATAATTTGGCATTCAGCTTCATGATTCCACCAAGGTACTTAGCAACTTGCTCTTTAGAAATATCTTCATCCTCTTCAGAGGAAGAATACTCATCAGAGCTCATGAAGGGCAGAAGCAAGTTGAATAGAATCTCTATGGTCTCTGTATGAGTCTCAGATTCCTTCAGGTCCTCATTGAGGAATCCCTAAGTGTTCAGAGGATGTCCCATGAGGTCTTCCTCATTGGGATTCACGTCCTCCTCCTCCTTTCTGGGTTCGGCCACACCAAGTAAGGTAATGGCCTTGCACTCTCTTTTTGGATTCTCTTTTGTATTACTTGGGAGAGTACTAGGAGGAGTTTCAGTGACTCTTTTACTCAGCTGGCCCACTTGTGCTTCCAAATTTCTAATGGAGGACCTTGTTTCATTCATGAAACTTAGAGTGGCCTTAGATAGATCAGAGACTATATTTGCTAAGCTAGATGGATTCTGCTCAGAATTCTCTGTCTGTTGCTGAGTGAATGATGGAAAAGGTTTTCTATTGCTGAACCTGTTTCTTCCACCATTATTAAAGCCTTGTTGAGGCTTTTGTTGATCCTTCCATGAGAAATTTGGATGATTTCTCTATGAGGGATTATAGGTGTTTCCATAGGGTTCACCCATGTAATTCACCTCTGCTATTGCAGGGTTCTCAGGATCATAAGCTTCTTCTTCAGAAGATGCCTCTTGAGTACTGTTGGATGCAGCTTGCAATCCATTCAGACTCTGAGAAATCATATTGACTTGCTGAGTTAATATTTTATTCTGAGCCAATATGACATTCAGAGTATCAATTTCAAGAACTCCCTTCCTCCGAGGCGTCCCATTACTCACAGGATTCCTTTCATAAGTGTACATGAACTGGTTATTTGCAACCATGTCAATGAGTTCCTGAGCTTCTGCAGGTGTTTTCTTTAGGTGAATGGATCCACCTGCAGAATGGTCCAATGACATCTTAGACAATTCAGACAGACCATCATAGAATATATCCAGGATGGTCCATTCTGAAAGCATGTCAGAAGGACACTTCTTGGTCAGTTCATTGTATCTCTCTCAAGCTTCATAGAGGGATTCACCTTCTTTCTGTTTGAAGGTTTGAACATCCACTCTAAGCTTGCTAAGCTTTTGAGGAGGAAAGAACTTGGCTAAGAAAGTCGTGACCAGCTTATCCCAAGAGTTCAGGCTATCTTTAGGTTGAGAGTCCAACCATATTCTAGCTCTGTCTCTCACAGCAAACGGGAAAAGCATAAGCTTGTAGACCTCGGAATCAACCCTATTGGTCTTAACAGTATCACAGATCTGCAAGAATTTAGTTAAGAACTGAAAAGGATCTTCTGATGGAAGTCCATGAAACTTGCAGTTCTGTTGCATCAGAGAAACTAATTGAGGCTTTAGCTCAAAATTGTTTGCTCCAATGGCAGGGATTGAGATGCTTCTTCCATGTAAATTGGAATTTGGTGCAGTAAAGTCACCAAGCATCTTCCTTGCATTGTTATTATTTTCGGCCATGTCTCCTTCTTTTTCGAAAATTTCTGTCAGATTTTCTCCAGAGAGTTGTGCTTTAGCTTCCCTTAGCTTCCTCTTCAGACTCCTTTCAGGTTTAGGATCAGCTTCAACAAAAATGTTCTTATCCTTGTTCTTGCTCATATTAAAAAGAAGAAAACAGAAAAGAAGAGGAATCCTCTATGTCACAGTATAGAGATTCCTTTATGTGAGTAGAAGAAGAAAAGAAATTCGAACACAGAAAGAGGGAGAGGTTTCGAATTTTTAAGAAGAAGAGAAGTAATAGTAGATAAATAAATAATTAGGAGATGAGAGAGAAGAATTTTCGAAAATCATCGAAAAGAAAAGAAAAATATTTTTGTTTTTAATTTAAAATTAAAGTTAAAATTCGAAAATTAAGAAGGGAAAATAAAATTAAAATTTAAAACAAATAGTTGATTAAAAAGGAATTTTGAAAAAGAGGAAGGTGATTTTCGAAAATTTAAATAGAGAATTAGTTAGGTAGTTTTGAAAAAGATATGATTGAAATAGTAAACTTTTAAAATCAAACAAAAAGTTAAGTAGTTAATAATAAAAAGATTTGAAAATCAAATTTTGAAAAGATAAGAGGTTAGAAAGGATTTTGAAATTGATTTTGAAAAAGATGTAATTGAAACTTATTTTAAAAAAGATTTGAAAAAGAATTTTAAAAAGATTTGATTTTGAAAATTAAAGTTGATTACTTGACTAACAAGAAACTAAAAAGATATGATTCTAGAGTTTAAAGATTGAACCTTTCTTACTAGGCAAGTAACAAACTTAAAATTTTTGAATCAATCACATTAATTGTTAGCATTAATTTCGAAAATATGAAATAGAAATAAGAAAAAGATTTTGAAAATAAATTTTGAAAATTTCGAAATTATGAAAGAAAAAATGAAAAAGATTTGATTTTTGAAAAAGATTTGAAAAGATAGAATTTTTAAATTGAAAATTTGATTTGACTCATAAGAAACAATTAAATTTAAAAACTTTTGATTAAATCAAATCAAATTTTCGAAAATTTATGAGAAGAGAAAGGGAAAGATTTTTTTTATTTTTAAATTTTTAATAAAGAAAGAGAAAAACATCAAAAAGACTCAATACATGAAAATTTTGGATCAAAATAAATGATGCATGCAAGAACACTATGAATGTCAAGATGAACACCAAGAACACTTTGAAGATCAAGATGAACATCAAGACTTATTTTTAAAAATTTTTAAGAAAAGAAAAACATGCAAGACACTAAATTTAGAAATTTTTAATTTTTAGACACTATGAATGCAAGAATGCATATGAAAAACAAGAAAAGACACAAAACATAGAAATGCAAAGATCAAACAAAGCAAATCATCAAGAACAACTTGAAGATTATGAAGAAGAAAGAAACTCAATGCATGTGTTCTTCGAAAATTTAAGAAAAGTTAAAAGCATGCAATTGACACTAAACTTACAATTAGACACTAGACTCAAACAAGAAACATCAAATTATTTTTGATTTTATGATTTTATAATTTTTTTTTTTTTTGGATTTTTCGAAAATTCTTTTGAAAAGGAAAATAAGGATTTCAAAATTTTTTATAGGAATTCCAGGAATCTTGCAATGTTAGTCTAAAACTCCGGTCTAGGAATTAGACATGGCTTACTAGCCAGCCAAGCTTTCAGTGAAAGCTCCGGTCCAAAACACTAGACATGGCCAATGGCCAGCCAAGCTTCAGCATACATAGTTCAAGCATGTGAAGAAGAAGCCTCAGTCCAAAAAAATTTAGACATGGCTTTACAGTCAGCCAGGATTCAACATATCCCATGAAATTCCAGAATTCCTTCTTAAAAATTCTGAAGAACATAAATTAAATTTTTTTTTTTGAAAATTTTTTTCGAAAATAAAAGAATAAAAATAAAAAGCTTAAAATTAAAATAAAATTACCTAATTTGAGCAACAAGATGAACCGTCAGTTGTCCAAACTCGAACAATCCCCGACAACGGTGCCAAAAACTTGGTGTGGGAAATCGTGATCGTTCATTCCTTGGTAACGGCGCTGAAAACTTTATACGCACGTTCTTAATCTTAGTTCTTTGTCTCAACTTCGCACAACTAACCAGCAAGTGCACTGGGTCGTCCAAGTAATAAACCTTACGTGAGTAAAGGTCGATCCCACGGAGATTGTCGGCTTGAAGCAAGCTATGGTCACCTTGTAAATCTCAGTCAGGCGGATTCAATTGGTTATGGAGATTTGATAATTAAAATATAATTAAAATATAAAATAAAGATAGAGCTACTTATGATTCATTGGTGAGAATTTCAGATAAGCGTATAGAGATGCTTTTGTTCCTTCTGAACCTCTGGTTTTCTACTGTCTTCATCTAATCCTTCATACTCCTTTCCATGGCAAGCTTTATGTAGGGCATCACCGTTGTCAATGGCTACTTCCCGTCCTCTCAGTGAAAATAGTCCAAAATGCGCTGTCACCGCACGGCTAATCATCTGTCGATTCTCGATCACACTGGAATAGGATTTAGTAATCCTTTTACGTCTATCACTACGCCCAGCACTCGCGAGTTTGAAGCTCGTCACAGCCATCCCTTCCCAGATCCTACTCGGAATACCACAGACAAGGTTTAGACTTTTCGGATCTCAAGAATGGCCGCCAATAATTCTATCCTATACCACAAAGACTCTGATCGTAAATCAGGAGGCTAAGAGATATGCATTCAAGCTTGTTTGCATATAGAACGGAAGTGTTTGTCAGGCACGCGTTCATAAGTGAGAATGGTGATGAGCGTCACATAATCATCACATTCATCATGTTCTTGTGTGTGAATGGATATCTTAGAGAAGAAATAGGCTTGAATTGAATAGAAAAATAGTAGTACTTTGCATTAATTCATGAGGAACAGCAGAGCTCCACACCTTAATCTATGGTGTGTAGAAACTCTACCGTTAAAAATACATAAGAACAAGGTCCAGGAATGGCCGAATGGCCAGCCCCTTAAACGTGATCAAAGGATCAAAATATAATCCAAAGATGTAAATACAGTAGTAAAAAGTCCTATTTATACTAAACTAGTTACTAGGGTTTACAGAAATGAGTAAATGATGCAGAAATCCACTTCCGGGCCCACTTGGTGTGTGCTTGGGCTGAGTATTGAAACTTTCATGTGTAGAGGTCTTCCTTGGAGTTAAACGCCAGTTTGTAACCTGTTTCTGGCATTTAACTCTGCTTTGCAACCTGTTTCTGGCATTTAACTCCAGAATAGGGCAGAGAGCTGGCGTTGAACGCCAGTTTGCATCATCTAAACTCGGACAAAGTATGGACTATTATATATTTCTGGAAAGCCCTGGATGTCTAATTTCCAACGCAATTAAGATCGCGCCATTTGGACTTCTGTAGCTCCAGAAAATCTACTTTGAGTGCAGGGAGGTCAGAATCTAACAGCATCTACAGTCCTTCTTCAACCTCTGAATCTGATTTTTGCTCAAGTCCCTCAATTTCAGCCAGAAAATACCTGAAATCACAGAAAAATACACAAACTCGTAATAAAGTCCAGAAATGTGATTTTTATTTAAAAACTAATAAAAATATACTAAAAACTAATTAAATCATACTAAAAACTATGTAAAAATAATGCCAAAAAGCGTATAAATTATCCGCTTATTAGCGTCCGCGTCCAATCCTCTTCTGCTGCTTACACGTACGCGTGGGCGACACTTCTGCGTCCCTGCTATCTTCTGCCCATCCACGCGTACGCGTGGATGGCGCGTGCGCGTCAATCCCACGACGTAGAAACACTGCAGGGCGCCCTTTTTTTTTCAAATCCTTCCCTTCTTCTCTCCACTTCCATCATTACTTCTCTATTCCGAACCCCCTTCTTCAACCCCTTCTACCACCCTTCCTCAGTCCCTCTCACCGGCGGTATTAATCACCGGTGACCACCACTTCCGGTGGTCCCACACTCTTCTCTCTCCTCTCTTTTCCCATTTTTTTCTCTTCTCCTCTCTTTTCACCTACATTCTCCGTTACCTTCTTCTCCCTCTCAAGGTATTCCCACTTTTCCCTTTTCTTTTTTTTGCTTCTTTATTTTTTTTTCTTTCATTAGTTGCGTTTCTTTGCTTTCCTTCTTAGTTAGCTCATTATTCATGCTTACTTGTTTGTTTGCTTTTTTCTTTCTTTTTCATTTTTTTTCATGGGTGTTAAGGGTAAAGATATCTCTTGCATTAGTGGGTTAAATTGTTATATTTGATTTTCTTGCAATATGTGGTGCTCTATGATGATTGACAATACTTTGTGGGATGCTACATTGTTACATTTCCTCCATTTGTTCATTACTTAAGGGTTGCACACCTAGTGTTTGATGAAAGGCACATATGAGTTTTGGTTTCAAATTTGATTTAATACTCTCCACTTGGTGTTCTTTCTCACTCACCTGCTTCCTCCTATGTGCATTGAGCCTATTACTCTTCAATTTTTCATGTTCGCATGCTCATCCCGTATAACTTGCTTCTTGTTATTGATGTTTGAGTGTATGCCTTTCATGCCTTCTACTTGCATGCTTATACCACTTTTGCATCACATGCTAGTGACTTGCCATTGTTTCCATTGTTGTCTTAGTCACATGTCGCAGCTGTCGTATATTTAAGACACTTATTCTTTTATGGCTTCTTTCCTACTTGCATGATTACCATTTATGAGTGTTTCTTTGAGTTTAATGTCTCCTCCTTTCCCCCTTTCATAGGATGGCCATCAAAAAGGATAAGAAAAAGGCACCCAAGAAGGCGCCCACTAAAACAACACCTCAAAGATCTACCAACAAGGTGCACCAAGCACCTAAGGCTAAGCCCCTCCTCAAGAACGCAAGGAGCATCATTAATGTTAATGCACTAGAAAAGGATAACCCTGTGAGGGATCCAACTAAGTTCCCCAACCGATACTGTGAGCTCGTATATCCCATGATAATTGAAAGGAACTATCACGCTGAGCCTCTTCTTGCCCCTCCGGCTCATGTTGTTCCATTTGTGATGCCCTACATCGAGCGACGGCAATTGGGGTTTCTCATGAGACAACCGCAGGAGGCCAACCTATCTTGGGTGGTGGAGTTTTACTCTAACTACCACTCACCTTCTCTTGCATCGATTTTTGTGCATCAAAAGCAAGTCCCCATCATGGAGGAAGTGATTCAAGGAGTGCTTAGGACCGGTCCAATGGTGGATGGGATTGACGCTTACCAAGAGGTCTTGTTGCAGCGTTGTGAATATGGTTTCGATTGGGATGCCATCCTCCGGGTCATTGCCATACCCGAGTCGTTTTGGACTCGAGGGGGAATGAGACCCCGGCCCAAGGGCATTGACGCGCGTTTTCTCACTGTAGAGGCTCAGGTATGGGCCCAAATCTTAGCCCATTATGTGCTCCCAAGCACCCACGGGTCATCCATCACCGCCGAGCTAGCCTTATTGGTTTGGTGCATACTTACAGAGAAACCGATCAACATCCCATCTATCATCCGACAAGCCATGGGGCGTATCCATGCTAAGGAAAACCTACCCTTCCCCGCTTTGGTGACCGAGTTAGTTGCCGCAGCCGGTGTTCTCCAGGAGACTAAGGATCGGAAGGCCATGATCCCGGTGGATGGTAATGTTGTCCCAACCGGAAAATATCTCAAGCCCCCAACAAGCAATGGAGACCTTGATATAGCTATTCCCATAGGCATTCCTACTACTTCATCCGTACCACCAAGATCATTCCACCAACGGCTAGAAGATCTCCATAAGAAGATGGACCGATATAAACAGTGGAACCAATGCCAGTTTACTTATGTCAAGAAGCTTTTGGGTTTTATGACCCCACCTATGGAGGATCCGGAGATTTTCACTTCCACCTCAGACTTGAGCAAAGATAGCGTGGATGGAAGGGATACTAGAAGCTCCAAGACCGTTCGCCCCTTGCGCCTCACCAATAGCACGGAGGACCGTGCTAAGTCTTAAGTGTTGGGAGGTCGTTCGACTGGCCTCCGTAGGTAACACCCAAATAAACTTTGATTTCCTTTTAGTTAATTAGGATAGATTGCATAAGTAGGTTTTGCTTTTGAACACCTTTTGCATGATAGTTGTCTCTTAGTTAGGCCTATTTGGTTAAGGTAATGATTTCTTTCCCGAGAAACTAGAACTTTAGAGCAACCCTACCAATTTTGAAAATTTTGATGATAAGCTTGCTTGAGGAATGTATTTTGGAACATGGATCTTGAGTTGAGAACACAAGCAAGTGAGTCTTTAGCCTAATTGCGTGGCTACATCTTATAGCCACTTATCTTCCTTCTTGTGTGCATTGTTCTCCCTCTATGATTGTGATCCTTGGTTTGTTTGACTCTATATGTCAATTATTGTATGTATGAATGCATGTATGTGATTGAGGCTATCATTTCACTTAACCACTCACCCAAATGGCCTTACCTTATAACAACCTTTGTAACCAACTTTGAGCCTACGATTAACCCACTTGTTCTTAATTTTAGCACATTACNTGTGGGGAAACGAGGGACATTGGTTAAGGTAAGAGCATGTTGTTTTTGTTAAAAATATTGGGAAGTGAGTACATACTCATGTGTTGACTAAATATGTAGACCGTATGCGTTAATAAGAAAAACAAAAAGAAAAGAAAAAAATGAATAATGAAAAAAAAAGAAGTAGAAAAGAAAAGAAAAAGGAAAAGAACGGAAGGAAAATGGGACAAAATGCCCCAAAGTAAGGCAACAACAATCAATGCATATGTGTAGTGACCAAAGGAGAATGCATGAGTATGTGGAAAAGTGAGGAATGGGTAGTTAGGTTAGTACATAATTGTATAGTATGTTATATAGATTAGGTGGGAAACCGAGGTTAATCAAAAGATTCAATTTCTAGTCCACTTGGCCAAGTATATAACCCTACCTTGACCCTAGCTCCATTACAACTTAAGAAAAGACCTCATGATATGTGTATGCATGCGTAGAATAATTATTGATTGTTAGAGGAAGAACAAATTTTGAAAAAGCATGAAATAGAGAAGAATGGAGTGATCAACCCTATACACCGAGCGAATAGAGTGCAAACACTTCCGGTGAGGGTTCGAGACCCAATTCCGTGTTTTCGGCTCTCACGAGCATTCTCCATGCAAGTTGTGCGCACTTCACTTTGATGATTGGAATTGGTAGAGTTCATATATTGTTTACTATTTTGCCCTACGTGCTTACATGTGTTCTTGGAAGGTTGATTTGCCTTTTGATCAAGTAGGTAGTAGCATTCTTTTTAGTTGCATCCATATAGGAAGATTGCATCTCATAAATCCCATTCTATTGTGATTCTTTGATCTTTGGCCTTCTTTTAAGAATGAGGACATGCTTGGTCTAAGTGTGGGGAGGTTGATAAACCCTATTTTTAGGGTTTATCTTGTATAGATTTTTAGGGTTTTATCAATGATCTTATACACTTATTCATATGAAATGCATGATTTTATGTTCCCTTCCCGATTTTGCTTCATGGATGGAAACATGCTTCTTTTACATTAAATTTGATACATTTTAATCCTCCTCTATTACCATTCAATGCCGTGATCCATTTGTTAAGTGATTTCAGAAGTTATGGGGCAAGGATGGCTTAGAAGAGAGAAAGGAAGCATGCATAAATGGAAGGAGCATGGAAAATTGGAGCTTTGGAGTTTGAGCAGTGACGCATACGCGTGCCTTGCGCGTACGCGTGGATGCGAGCCACTGAGATCAGCACGAAGAAGCTGAAGCCAGAAGCCGACGCATGTGTGTGGCTAAGCCAGAACCCCATGGATGCGCATGTGTGCTTTACGCATGCAGGTGGGTCATAAAGCTCTAAGGACGCGTACGCGTTGATGCCGCACGTGACTTTTAAAGAGAAAATGTGACTGGCGATTTCAGGGTAGTTACAGACACTATTTGGAGCAGAATTCTGGCGGTAAAAGACAGAAGAAGACCAAGGATTAAAGGGATCCACATCCATTCTCATTCATTCACTCATTCTAGATATTTTTAGTTAGTTTTTGGAAGTTACATTTTTAGAGAGAGAAACTCTAGCTTCTCTCTAGGGTTTTGCTTTTCTCAATTGGAATTCTCTTGGATCCATTGGTGAGATCTATTTTCAATTCACTTTTACATTGCTTCAAGTTGTAGATCTAATTCTCCTACTCTCAATTTAGTTCTTGTTGTTCAAGTTACTTGTGGATCTTAGATTTGAATTTTGTTACTTTGATTTCTATTAATGCATTGAGGTACTTCATGTCCATTGTTTGATTGTTGTTAATCTCTTGTAGTGAATTGCTTTGATTTTAAGTTTCTTCTCAATTTTACCATGTCTTTCATTCTTGTTCTCCAAGTGTTTGAGAAAATGCCAACTTTAGCTATGGAGTAGACTTTTCACTCTTGGCTTGGGGGTTGAGATATTGGAGACACTTGAATTATCAAAGTCCTTTGTTGATTATCAATTGGAAATTGCTAATTGATTTGAATGTCACTAAAGCTAGACTTCTATAGGGTTAGACAAGGACTTGTGAACTCAAATTGATTACTTTCACTTGACTTTCCTCCATAATAGAGGTTAACTAAGTGAAGAAACAACTAATTGTGGTCACAATCGATGGAAATTATGATGATAGGAAGTCCAATTCCCACCCCTAGCTAAGGCTTTTACATTGCTTGATTGATATTCAATTTTGTTAGCCTAATTACTCGTACCAAACTCCAAAACAACAAAAGCACCTCTAATCAATGATATGCACCTTAGAACAACTCCTAGGGAGAACGACTTGGGACTAATACTCTCGGTTATTGAATTTGGATTGTGGTGACAAAATTTACTTGTTTGATGTGAAATTGCATGTCGGTTTAGACTATACTCACGATTGAAATTATTGACAATTTCTATACCGGCATAAAAATATCTCATCAGATGGATGTATGTTTGCATTACTAGTGAGCCATATATCCCTAACCTTTGATTTGTTATTTGTTATTCTATAGTATACCTTGTTTATAGCAATTACTATAACTTTTAGATTATATATCTCCATGCTAACAAGAATGGAGATTTAGGAAGATATAATGGGAGAGAACCGTGGATCAGAGACTGGTCACTTGCTGATCTGAAGAAGATGGATGAAGAGGAAAGCACATCTCACTTGGTAAGGCATATGATAGATATATAATCTTTTAATAGTGATAAGTGTGAAAGAAATGTTAATCAGATCACTTCTTTTAAGCTCTAATGAAAATAAAACTTATACTTTGTCCACTGTAGGGGCTTCTAAATTTAATTGGGAAGATGTCTGGGTTACCAAAAAAGTACAATCGTGTATCAAAGAGAGGATGCATTAGAAAAAAAAAGTCTAATAGAAAGACTCGTAAAAAAGCTCCCACGGTAGATGAAAATGAGACCGACATACCGGCTGGTCATGCATCACCTGCTAAATTTGATGAACATCCTTCCAAAAAAAGGCAATTCAATGATTTTTCAATTTTGTTATAAAATTTTATTGCTCTAACCCGCGTCTTTTTAATAGTATTCTAGTATAATTATTTTTTAGATTTTGCATCTTTTTAATTGTATATAAAGTTTTACCATGTATAGAGTAATTAATTATTTATCTAATTTTAGAAGTGTGATATTGATGCTGTAACTTGTAGATCTATCTTTAAAAAACTGTTGGAACTACTTATCTTGAGCATGGCAATAGACTTTACATATGTAAATACATCTTTTTGTGTTTTAGCATTCACTTCATAACATAATAACTTTTAAAACTATGTGTCCTCTCCCTTATGTGCATAGCTAAATACCCTTTACTAAGCTGCTTTGGTTTTAATGTGCAACATGGATGACAGTTTGATAAGCACTATTCCAATTAAATAAAGATTTAAGTAATGCCAATACTAGTTACTTTAAATAGTATTTCGAATAGCTAATTTTTGTCTTATTAGTTTGGATGTTATGTATGTCTGACACCTGATATTATCCATGTAGCCTTATGGATGTTAACTGATTGGAATTACGGATGTTATTGTCCATTCTGTACTATACTCGGCACGAAGCAGCCTTGGGTAAAATTTTGAATTAAACTCATTTATATATTTGGGTGTACTAGATTTACTTGATCAGATTATATTTGTGCTAGGTGGCCTTTTTTATTATCACTTATAGTTGTTCATCCTCCAATTTATTTAAACAGAAATTGTAGCCAAGATTCACAAAATGGATGCATTGGGGGGGATAAAGTGTGTATGAACAAGACATTTATGGAAATGCCCACAAGGGAGGAGACATTGGCCGACACGCCAATGGTAACTGCAACAGATGATAATGTTGATGAAGGGCCTTCCGAGGAAAGGCAAGTTACTGATTTTTCAGTTATAGTATGAAATTTTAATGGTCTAACCTGCCTCATTTTAATAGTATACCAGCATAATTTTTTTTTATTTGGGCATCTGCGTTGACATAATTAATCATTACATTTATTTGTATATAAAGATTTACCATCTATAAAGTAATTTTAATATACGTTACCTACGTATAATATTGTGCTTAGTTAAGAAGGATGGCAACATTAGGGGTTGTAACTTGTAGATTTATCTTGAATAGGAGTTCGAATAGCTAATATTTATCATTTAAATTTGGATGTTATGCATGCCTTATACCCGATGTTATCTGTGTGCCATTATGGTTGCTAACTGGTTGGCACTGCGGATGTTACTATCCATTCTTTACTTTATTCTGCACGAAGAAGTTTTGGGTAAACTTTCGAATTAACATCATTTATACATTTAAATTTACTTGATCAGATCAGATTTGTATCAGGTGTCTTTTGTTATTATCATCTATAGCTGCATAACTTCTAATTTATTTAAACAGAAACTATAGTCAAGAGTCCCAAAACAGGTCCATTAGGGAGAATACTGTGAGCATGAAGAAGACATGTGCTAAAACGCTCACAAGGGATGAGACAATGCCTGACACACCTGTTGAAAACAGAACATATGATAATGTTGATGAAGGACCTTCAAAGAAAAGGCAAGTTAGATGAATTTAACAATAATACGACGTATTGATAATTATAGTAGGTGCATGACTTTTTATCTCTGACTCTTTCCTGCTTTTGAGGTAGAATGTTTAATCAATAATAGATGTTATCCATCTAATCTTATGCTGGTTACACAACTTTCTTTATTTTAGTTCGCGCTCAGTTAGGAGCACTTAATTGTTAAGAGCACTCAGTTAAGAGCACTTAATTGTTAATGAATGTGCAGGGAATCCGGAGAAATTGCAATGGTAGTGTATGTTGAGCCAGAGGACCCAGCTCAAGTTGACTTTTCAATCCCGTCATTCTCGCTTGGCATCACTCAGATGCACATACCGGACTCAACACCGGGATCTCCGGTAACAAATGAACGAAATTTAATTCTGGAACCTGAAGCACCAGAAAACATAAGAAAAACAAAAGATGTGGTGGACACACTAATGCCATCTGGGGGTGCTGCAAGGCCTACAAGCAATGTTCTGAAAACCGGTTTGAATCGGCCGATCAAACCGGTCAAACCGTGAACCGGACGCAAAGACGGTTTAGGCAATCAGTAAAACCGAGAAAAATGAAAATCGGAGTTGAACCGGCCAGTAACCGGTCGGTCGAACCGAATCATGACCCGGCCGGTTTTTGGGCTGGCTAGCAAAACGCTGCCGTTTATGCCACTGAAACCCTAAATCAATGATGTGAATCCCTAATTAGCTTCATCCATTCACCATTCTCATCGAGCAAGGTTCTGACTTCTGAGAATGCCATCACAGTCTCTCACACGACCACACGGGTTCGGCGTCGCCCAGTCACCTCCGTCGCCCAGTCACCTCCGTCGAGCAGTCACCTCCGTCGCAGAACAAAAGCTCCATCGCGCAGTCACCTCCTTCGACCAGTGACCTCCGTCGCGCAGCAGCCGTCATTGCTCGGAACAGCCACCTCCATCACGCAGTAGCCGTCGTCCCTTGAAGGTGCTTCACCACTGCTTGGTTCACCCGGCGTCGCTGTCTCCTAAGTCCCACTCTCCCTATTGCATATTCTGTACTTAAATCCTTGAAGGTGCCTTCGAGCTTCAAGAGTTCCAGGTACTTTTTTTTTAGTTATGAACTTATGATTGTTTGATTGAATCATTGAATAACTGTTGCATGATGAACTCTGATATTGTGAACTCTAATACTGTGAACTGAACTCTGTTCGTTGAGTAGCTCTGGAACTCTAATACTGTAAACTAAACTCTGTTCATTGAGTAACTCTGATATTTCATAATTGTGACATGATGAACTGCTAAACTGTGAACTCTTTGATTGAGTAGCTCTTTGATTTTGCTTTGTTTACTGAACTAGATTTTGTTGTTTGTTGAATAATTGTGAATAATTTTGAATAATTTTTTATGTTGTTTGTTGTGAACTTGAAAGATGAGATTATTGGGTTGGGTTGCTGGTAATGTTTAAGTATGGATGAAAGTATCAACTAAGAACTACCTAGGAATAATAATGCTGAAAATAATTCTGCTTCGAATGAACGTTCTCTTCCTCCCGTGACTAACGAAAGTCAGTCACAAACTTCTAGTGTTCGAGGGAAAACTGATCCTGCTTGGAGATACATTGCTTTACAAAATATAAATGGAAAACCGTATTACCAATGCTTATTTTGTCTGAGTACTTTTGGGGGTGGGGGAATTAATAGAATGAAAAAGCATTTGGCGAAGATAGGTGGAAACATTAAGAAGTGTTCTAAGGTCTCGTATGATGTAGAAAAACAAATGGAAGTTTTATTGAAAGAGATTCAGAAAAGTAAAACTAGTAAAAGGAAAGTAAGTTTCAACGAAGAGGGTACTGATAAGTGTGAGGATGCAATTGATGAAGCAATAGCACAAGAAGAACAACAAACTCCGAGTCAGTTACCAACTAAGGAGGTTATTGGAGGTGATCCAAAAAAGAAATCAAAAACCATTATTCCTCCTATGTTTGCACCAAGAACAACTCTGGGAAGTCAACCAAGTCTGAAAAGCGTGTTTCAAAACAAAGAGGCGCTTCATGAAGTTGATAAGCGAGTGGCTAGATGGCTTTTGGATTGTAGGATTCCTTTCAATGCGGTTATGTCACCCTTTTTTCAAGATATGTTGGATGGTGTTGCTGGCATTGGGCCTGGTTATAAAGGTCCTTCTTATGACTCTTTGAGGGTTAACTTATCAGTCGATCTCAAAAGGGAGTGTCAAATGGTTGTTGATAGCTATAGGTCTGCTTGGAAAGAAACTGGATGTACTCTCATGGCTGATGGTTGGACAGATCAAAGGTAAAGAACGTTGATTAATTTTTTGGTTTATTGTTCGAAAGGGATGTGCTTTGTGAAATCTGTAGATGCCTCAAGTATGGTTAAAAATGCTTCAAGCTTGTGTGACTTGTTTTCAGAGGTGATTGAATGGATTGGACCTGATAATATTGTTCATGTAGTGACAAATAATGCTGCGAACTATATTGCTGCTGGTAGGCTTATTAATAAAAAATTTGAAAATATTCACTGGTCACCTTGTGCTGCTCATTGCTTGAATCTTATTCTAAAAGATATAAGTAGCATGCCACATATTTCTAGCCTTGCAACACGTGCCTCAAAGATTACCGTGTTTGTGTATAATCATACGGTGTTCTTGTCCTGGCTAAGACAAAGAACTGATTGGAAGGAGATTGTTCATCCAAGTGCAACTCGTTTTGCCACTGTCTTCATCACATTGATGGGTATCTTTGAGCGCAAACCGGATTTACAATCATTGGTTGTTGATACACACTTTACCGGACACAAATTAGGAAGGAGTGCTAATGGTAGAGCTGTGGGTACAATTATCCTAGATAATAAATTTTGGGATGATTATTTTACTGCATGCCAAATTGTGAGTCCGTTGATTAAATTGCTGAGGTTGGTAGATGCTGATGATAAACCATCATTGGGAATTGTTTATGAAGGTATGCTGAGGTCAGAAAATGGAATCAAAGAAATGTTCAAGCATAGGAAGACTGCATATCAACCTTACACAGAGATTATCAACTCAAGATGGGACAAACATTTGAAAAAAAAGTCTTCACGCAGCAGCTTATTTCTTGAATCCTGCTTGCTTTTTTTCTGAAAATTATAGAGAAGCACCTGATGTCATGCGAGCTTTGCTTGATCTTGTTACATTGCATTGCAAGGTTAATAATTTAGATTCAGTTGAGGCAATAAAAGAAATATACTTATATAAAGATCAAAAGGAAAGCTTTGATAGGCCTGAAGCTGTTCCAGCTGCAAAAAAACTTCAACCTGGTAATAATATCTATTTGATAATAAGCTTTAGTTATTTATTATTTATTGTTTTGGTTTCCTTAATTTGATAACTAATATTTGAGATATGGGGTTGTAACTTGTAGATGAATGGTGGAGGTTGTTTGGTAGTTCTACTCCATGTTTACAAAACATGGCAATTCGCATTCTTAGCCAAGCATCTGCTTCTTCAGGGTGTGAAAGGAATTGGAGTCTTTTTTATCAAATTTATACAACAAGAAGGAATAGATTGGAACATGATAGGCTAAGTGATATTGTGTATGTTACATATAATTTGCGTCTTAAATCCAGGTAATATATATTTCATCCTTTCATTCCATATCATTAGATTTTGTATAGTTAATATACTAGACTTATCATATATTGTATTTAATTTGTTAGGAAAGAAAGAAAAAAAGAAAGCTAAAGTTGCAATATGATCCAATCGATATTGAAAAGATTGATATGGTTGATTTTTGGTTGACGGAAGAGGTTGTTGAAAAAGAGTCTGATCTTCCAAGTAATATTGAAGACTTGCTTGGTGAATATTAAATTAGACAATAAATTACAATAGCTTTGATCTTTAATTTATTGATAATGTGTTATATTTTGTTAGATGAGATTGATGCTGATTTAGATCAAGGTGGTGGTGGTAGTAGTAGTACATTTTATGCTGCACCACTTGCTTTTTCTGGTCCAAGTAGTGGAAATGAAGGTGATGATATCAATGACGTAAATCTGCAGCAAGTTATGGAGGATTTTGATTATTGATGACAAACTTGGATCATTTTGATGTTGCTATGTTATGTTTGATTGGTTGTTTTGTTTTTTGACTTTTGAATTTGTATTTGAATGAGATTATAACATTCTGGTTTATGTAGTACTTTTAATTTGAATGATATTTTAGAGTTTACATTAGACTATAATTATATTTTCATATGTTTATTTATATTTTATTTATTATTTTATTATAAAAAAGTTTTTTTGATTAAATTATAATCGAATCGATTAAACCAATAAATTAATAAACTAATAACTAAAACGGTTCAATAATTAGTTTGGTTTTTAGAACTTTGAAAACATCATACCCACGCCTTAAAATAGACATGTATAACCATGGATAACATAGACCAACACTAAAAGTCATATTTATTTTTACTGAGCCTTCGTTATTAATTAAATAAAATCGGAAAAAATCTTTTGTATTTTTTCTGTGTTTTTGGAGGGTGTTGAAGCATAAAAGCTATTTGGAATTTTTGTTTTTGTGCACCACCATGCATATTGTTAGAAAGCGCTTTAATAAGCCCTGTGCCCTATTTTTGATAACATTAAGTCATTAACCTTCAGAAAATTTCTTTGGGAAGAGTAGGATTGGATGAAGAGTAAAGACTTGTACTTAATTTAGAAAGAACATGTGCCATGATTTTTTTTTTTTTGGTAGGCTTTCTTTTATTCTAAAAAAGACAATCTAACATTCTAACTTCTTTACCAAAACCTTCGTCTTAGCAATAACATTAAGTCCGGTTGAAAAGTTTTAAAAGTAATTTTTTTGAACTTTTGACTTATAAAAAATTAGTAGTATTAATATTTGGTGTAATTTTTAAAATTAAATTGTAACTTTTTAAAAAACTATTTAAAAACTTATAGAGAAGTTTAAAAAAATGACTTTTCTCATTAATACTATTACTTTTTATCATATTTTTATAAAATAAATATTTTTAGAACTAAAAC
>NC_029794.2:89981153-89986740 GCF_000816755.2 Arachis ipaensis
AGTATTATAGTTTATTGATCAGACAATAAATTACAATAGCTTTGATCTTTAATTTATTGATAATGTGTTATATTTTGTTAGATGAGATTGATGCTGATTTAGATCAAGGTGGTGGTGGTAGTAGTAGTACATTTTATGCTGCACCACTTGCTTTTTCTGGTCCAAGTAGTGGAAATGAAGGTGATGATATCAATGACGTAAATCTGCAGCAAGTTATGGAGGATTTTGATTATTGATGACAAACTTGGATCATTTTGATGTTGCTATGTTATGTTTGATTGGTTGTTTTGTTTTTTGACTTTTGAATTTGTATTTGAATGAGATTATTGGTTTATGGTTTATGTAGTACTTTTAATTTGAATGATATTTTAGAGTTTACATTAGACTATAATTATATTTTCATGTGTTTATTTATTTATTATTTTTTACAAGTTACAAGTGAGCGACATATCGTAGGGGTGCAAAGAATGCCACTCTCGCGTGGATTCACAATGGTGATGATTGTAAGACCCAGAACTTTTGAAAAGTTTTATTATAACGAAGTCTCAAATCATATAGTTATGTTAATTTTAATCTACAAGTGATGACATGAACAGGATATACAAGTGAGCGACATATCGTAGGGGTGCAAAGAATGCCACTCTCGCGTGGATTCACAATGGTGATGATTGTAAGACCCAGAACTTTTGAAAAGTTTTATTATAACGAAGTCTCAAATCATATAGTTATGTACAATTTTAATTTCAGAAATTATCTTATTAAAGATAATTAAAGCAAGTTTTGATTAATTGAATTTCAAATAAATTAAGGTTAATATCCAATTTTACAATTATTGAATTATTTTTTATATTTAAATTATAAAGTTGGTAGTCATGAAATAATAAGAATTTTATATGATTTGGACTAAATAATTAATATTTTAAAATATTAATACTACTGTTTTGGAAAATAAAGAAATTAATTGTATTATTTCCAATTTTTGGATTTGAGCATTTTATTGAAAATAATTTGTAAAATCGATGAACAAATAGTATTTTTATACACTATTATTGTTGGATTAAAATTTATTTCTAATTACTATATTATCCCTATTTTGATTTGAAATTACTAAACTAAACCTAACCCTAATTTTCACACAACACTCTTACCCTTTCTCCCTAACCCTCAGCAGCCACACCCTAACCCTTCTTCCTTACCGCCAGCAGCAACGCACACAAGATTTCCCTTTTATGAAAGAAAGAAAAGAAGAAAGGAAGGGGGAGACTGGGAAAGGGATCGCCAAACGGAGAAGAAGGGGGATGATGAATGACAGCACTGGCGGGCGTCACTGTCACTGCGCCGCCGTGTTACACAGGGTGAGAGAGCGAGGAACAGACAAGAGAGGGAGAGGGTTGTGCCGCCACAGTCGTTCAGGGAGAACGCCGGGGAAGGAGAAGCTGCTACGCTGCCCAAAACTGCATCCAACTCGCCGCCGTTCAGGCTCCAATTTGCCGTCACCATCGTGCAGTTGCCGCCGTGAAGTAGCCTCGCATCCGCCGCCGTCTTCATGGGGCTTGTGTTGCCGCGGTCGCTCTTCCCCGTGAAACCCGTCGCCGCCGCTGCTGTAACCCCACTGATAAACCCATATTTTATGATATATTTTGTGCTCAATTTAGGTGATTTATTCAATCCTTCACTCACTTATTCATGAAAATTGCATGGTTTTACTTTCCCTTCCTTATTATGTGATGTATGTGAAAAAAACATGTTTCCTATGCTTTAAATATAATTATTTTAATTACCCTTTATTTCCATTCGATGCCGTGATTCGTGTATTGAGTAGTTTCAGATCTTCTAAGGCAGGAATGACTTAAAGGATGGAAAGGAAACATACAAAAATGGAAGGAAAGCACAAAACAGAGTTTTTGGAGAAACTAGCAGTGACGCGATCGCATGGACGACGCGGCCGCATGCCAGCACGAAATGGCAGTGATGCGACCGTGTGATTGACGCGATCGCGTGCCTTAAGCGAAACGCATATGACGCGGACGCATGACAGAAGCGACCGCGTGATAAGGAAAACTTCAGATGACGCGACCGCGTGACCCACGCGAACGCATGACAGAGGCCACGCACCAGAAATTACAGAAAATACTCCTAGCGATTTCTGAAGCCCTTTTTGGCCCAAATCCAAGTCCAGAAGGCACAGATCAGAGGTTATGAAGTGGGGGAATGCATCCATTCGAGGAGAGTCTCCAATTATTCACTATTCATGATTTAGATGTAGTTTTTAGGGAGAGGTTCTCTCCTCTCTCTCTCTTAGGATTAGGATTTAGGATTTTTCTTGCTTTCATGATTGCCCCTTTTTATCAGGTTCAATATTCCTTTTTAATTACTTATTTTCTCAATTTAATTTATGAATTCTTCTGTGTTACAGATGATTCTTTTAATTAATGTTATTTGAGGTATTTCAGTCTATTATTGCTCTCTTTTATTTATGTTACTGTTGCCTCCAATCTGAAGACATTTTTATTCGAATAGATCTACTTTTTTCCCTTTTGGTCTTGGTTAAGAAATCAGTAACTCAGGAGTTATCAAACTCAACATGATTGATAATTGTTACCTTTGCTAATTGAATTGAACTTCAATAATCCCAATCTTTTCTTAGGAAGTAACTAGGATCTGAAGATCAAACTAATTAGTCGCTTGACCTTCCTTTGCTTTAAGTAAAGGTTAACTAAGTGGAATTAAGATTCAATTTTCATCATCATTGATAAGGATAACTAGGATAGGACTTCCAATTTCTCATACCTTGCCAAAAGTTTATTTTACAGTTATTTATTTATTTTACTTGTCATTTAAATTACTTGTTCCTCATCTTCAAAACCCCAATTTACAATCTTCATAACCAATAATAAGAACATACCTCCCTGCAGTTCCTTGAGAAGACGACCCGAGGTTTAAATACTTCGGTTATCAATTTTTAAGGGGTTTGTTACTTGTGACAACCAAAACATTTGTACGAAGGGATTTCTGTTGGTTTAGCAACTATATCTACAACGCGACTATTTTTATAACATTCTTTACTAGCAAAAATCCTAACGTCAAAAATGACGCCGTTACCGGGGAACTGCAATCGTGTGCCTTATTATTGGTTATTGTAAATACTTTTCTTTTGCTTGTTTATTTGTCTTTATTTTCCCTTTTTTTAATTTTTATTAGCTACTATGAACTCTCACCCCTCTCGCTTTGAGTTTGGTTCTAATATTGTTGAAAGGAGTGAAAGTTATAACAAGAACATGCATCAAGGTCAGAGCAATCAAAGATGGATGGAGCCAAGTGGATCTGATCAACCCTTTAGGCAACAACACCCTCCAAGATATCATGGACAAAGACCATTCTACAATGCATATCAAGCCAATAGACATGGTGGATAACCTTGTAGTTACCCACAAGCCCCACCCTGTGCTTATAGGCCATCCTCTCAACATAACTTCGAACCACCACACTCACAAGCTCCTTTTCACCATTCACCACCATATGATCCTCATTTACCCCAATTCCAATCCAATTACTCCCAAACACCACCATTTTCCCATGTACCACGTCCAAATCCATCACCCCGAGAATCAGAGGTTCGCCTCAAGGAAACAGTAGATCAACTTCAAACAACCCTTCATCAACTGGAGCAAGTAGTAAGTCAATTATCTTCTAGACGTTCGAACATTCAAGGACCTCCCGCAGCCCCATGTGGACAATCTAATGAAGAGTGTAGTATGAAGGAGATACTAGAAACTCCAGTAGATAGAACAGGGCATGACTTCATACTGGAACAAGTAGAGGAAGCTATCATTGTAAAAGAAGAAGAGTTGGTTGAAGACTTAGGAGAAGCTGAACTTCCATGGGAATCTAGAATTGTGGAAAATTCTGTCAAGCACATTATAATTGATGCTAAGGAGGATAGTGCACAACTCCCAAAGCAAGTCTTTTATGAAGAACTAGACGGAATAATCCAAGAAGCAAGTTTCCTTGATGATGATAATCTCAAGTCAAGTTCTCCTAGTAATGAACTTGCATCCGCAAGTGAATTCTCTGAGATCGAAAAATCTTCCCCAAGTGAATACGAAGATGATGTGGAGGTAGATTTCTCTCAACCTCCCGTTTATGACTTAAGTGACGAGGAAGACGTAGAAGGCTTTGATCAGGACATGGATGCATTTGAAGGAGTCCGCAAGGAAGTGAAGAAATTCACAGAAGAGCACAAGGGAGTAGAACTTACAGAACCACTGGAAACACCTATCCCAAGGCCATTACCACCCAATACAAGCTTCAAGTGGGTATAATCCTTAACCTTTAGCTTTATTTTTCCACTTGAATATGGGTTGCTTGAAACAGATGGCCAGCTTAGAGCTCTCTGCGGCTTTAAGAGTAAGAAGGAAATGGCTCGTACTCAGAGCTGGTGCACAAGGTTCAATAAGGTTCCAAGCTTCAACTCGAAGTGCATGGATTGGCATCATGATCAATCGAATGGATCTCGGAAAATGTTTGGTCACCATGGTGAGAATCTACTTTCTAAACCGCCCGGATGGAAAAATATAGATCAAGACGGAGGCGGATTTAAAAGCAAAGTTTGGGATCCTGGAATCTATTCTGACATTCGCCACTCCAGGAACCTGAGAATCTGTTTGAAGCTGCTCAGAAGCTTTACATGCCTAGTTTGGGACCCCGGAGGCCATTGGCATTCCAAACATTGGTGGAGATTTCCAAATGAATTTAAGCATAAGCCGCCATAACAGGAAGCTCATCCAATATCCAACTTAAGGACTTTAACTAAAAGTGCTAGGTGGGAGACAACCCACCTTGGTATGGTCGTTCCTTTTTCAGTTTTATTTCGTGTTATTTATTTTTATTTCCTTTTCAATTGAACCTGAATATTATTCACTCGCATTGCATACTGCATAATTGCATACCTGCATAAAAAAAAAAAAAGAAAGGGCGCGCGACGCGACCGCATCACTCATGCGATCGCGTCAGTTGCGAAAAACACTTCCCACGCGTCCGCGTCATTCACGCGACCGCGTGATCTGGAAATCGGCGTAAGGATCCAACGCCTAGAAAGTTGGGCTGGAATCGTGCGGCTGTTGCGCGTTTCGCACAAAACGTCCCACGCGGTCGCGTCCCTGACGCGATCGTGTCACTTGCACAACACCCATCCCACGCGAAAGTGTGAGCGACACGATCACGTCGCGTGGATTGCACAACACCCCAAAGGAGACAGAGAGTTGCGCTAAAACGACGCTGGAATTGTGTATTTAGAATAATTTCCAACGACGCGGTCGCATGCCTCACGCGACCGCGTCATTCATCCTTTTACCCATTCCATGCGATCGCATCACTCACGCGATCGTGTCAACCCCCATTCCACCCCAGCCACGTGACCGCGTGCCCAACGCGATCGCGTGGATTCAAATTCGATAACACCCAGCCACGCGAAACCCTACCCATTCGCGCCCCCCCTAACCCCCTTCTCCTTCCTCTCTTCTTTGGAACCAACCACCACCAACTTCCAGCCACCACCACCGCCCCACCGTCGACCACCCAGATCCCA
>NC_029794.2:89988429-90007805 GCF_000816755.2 Arachis ipaensis
GCAGCCACCCCAGCCACCCCCTACCATCTCTCTGCCCCACTTTCATTCATGCTTCTTTTGTTATTTGCCTCCTTGTTTTTCTGTTTTTATTATATCCTTGATTTCTATTTTTCAGGATGTCTAACACCTAAAGAAAAGGAGCAACAAATGCCCCTTAAACCCTACCCCCATTACCCTACCCGAAACCCCCTGCCTCCGAACAGCCACCACCGTCGTGCCAACCACCCTCAACCGCTGCGTCAGCCACCACCGCAGCCACCCCCTACCATCTCTCTGCCCCACTTTCATTCATGCTTCTTTTGTTATTTGCCTCCTTGTTTTTCTGTTTTTATTATATCCTTGATTTCTATTTTTCAGGATGTCTAACACCTAAAGAAAAGGAAAAGGTAAGGCAACAAATGGCAAACATAAAAGAGGAGAATCCTCTATGTCCATCCTGGACATCATGCATGATGACTCCTGGCGGGAGAAACACTTTACCCCGCAGGAGAAGGCTGACCAGCTACTCCTTGCTACTAATCCCATCAAGTTTGCAAACAAATACTGCGAATTAAAGAATCCGGTGTTTGCAACCTCCTGGAACCTGTAGCTGGAGCGGACTCTGAAAATTCCGGAAGAACTCCAGCAATACACCTCTGATCAGATCAAACAAAGAGGCTGGTTCTTCTTGGAGAGAAACCTGACTGAGGTCAATGCTTCTTGGGTAAGAGAGTTTTACTGCAATTACTTCAAAACTTCCCTAGATGCAGTGAACCTAAGAGGGAAGCAGATACTGGTCACTGAAGAGGCCATTGAGGATATTTTGAAGCTTCTGCCTAAATCTAATCAGCCAGATGGTTATCAAAAGGCTGAGGAGGACATGCGCTTCATGAGATTTGACTGGGATGCCGTCAAGACAAGGATAGCCCTTGACCCGACTGTTCCATGGGTCATGGGTCAGAACACCACCATGCCTAAGGGAATCAAGCAGATTTACTTAAATGATGAGGCTCGGCTATGGCATCAGATCCTGAGCAACTTTGTTATGTCGAGTACCCATGAAACGGAGCTACCTGCCGCTATGATCACCCTCCTTTGGTGTGTGATGGAGGGTAAGGACCTGTACCTACCACGCTTCATCCGGTACTACATGGCCAGGGTCCACGTCCGAGGCACTCTCCCCTTTTCATATCTGATTACACAGCTAGGCCGTCGAGCTGACGTGCCTTGGGAGGATGCTGATGAGAAGCCACCTGCTGCAGAATGCAAGAAGATTACCCCTCACAGTAGGAACTTTCTGGCTTTGGGCTACAGACCTCCATTCCTCACATCTCCTGGTGAGACAGCCACACTATCTGCTGGCCCCTCTTCTTCTACAGCTACCCCTGCTACCACCACTGCACCTCCACCTATCTCAGAGCCAGTTTATCACCTAGTACACTGCCTGTTTCAGCAGCTAGACCAGATGGAGCGCCGCAACCGGCGCCGATATGAGAGATCTGAGCATCGCAGCAAGCGACGCTATGAGCACCTGAAGCTGATGATCCGTTCTGGCAGCGACATCCCCTCCGAGCCTGACACACCATCAGAGCCATCTGAGGAGGAGGCGGCTGATCACGAGGCGAAGACCCATCCACAGAAAGAGGCTGCGCAGGCAAGCACAGAGCAGGCTGCATCACAGCAGGAGGCCCTGCCTCAGATTCAGGCTGCAGACCCAGAGATCCCTATTCAGTCAGCACCCCCTCTACGGCAGGCAGATCCTTAGACCACCCCCACAGAGACTCCGGCTACCCATCCTTCCAGTGATGACACCCCTTTACACCCTGCTTGAGTGAGCATCAGGGACGATGCTTCATTTTAAGTGTGGGGAGGTCGCCATCTCTGGCGTATTTTTTGGTGAACCACTACAGACTCTTTTACTTTATTTTGCTACTTTTCTGTATTTTTCTTTTTTTTTTATTTTCTCAGTACTTATACATTGCTATTTTCATGTATTTTTACTATATTTCTGCATGCTGCACTTTAGTTCATATTTTAGCCATTTAGTTTAGTTGCAATTCTAACTTATTAGTTATAGAAAATGTGGATTAATTAGTATAGTTTACCCTTTTTAGCATAAGATAACTTAGTTTAAATTGAAAATATAAAAAGGAAGTAAACTAGAGACTTTAACATAATAAAAACAATCCACACACCTTGTATATAGCATTACATGTTAGTTAATTAACAACATTTCATCAAGGAGAAACACTAAAACTTTAAAGCCTCCTTAAGATTTACGTTGAGAATAATGGGAACTCTTAATTTTTATTTGCATGACATATATAACTGATATATGATTTTTGAATTAGAGAACACACAGCCTGTGAGTTTTGAGCTTAATTGTATGGTTACATTCAAACCATAATTTTTATTCCTGTGTGTTCCGCCCTTCTTTTTTTATTCTGGTGTTCTTTACTTTGTTTTAATCTATATGTCCGATTATAGAATATAGATACATACCAAGAAAGTGATTGAGGCCATTGTTTAATTCTAGCTCACTTATCCCAAATTAGCCTACCTTTTACATCACCCTTGTTAGCCCCTTGAGCCTTTAAATCCCCTCTTATTCTATAAACCACAATACTAGCCTTAAGCAGAAAAACAAAATAAAAATCCCAAGTTAAATCCTTGGTTAGCTTAAGATAGAAAGTGTGTATTGTTTAAGTGTGGGAAACCTATTGGGAACATGGATGATAAAAACAAAGGGTAGAAAGTTAAAAAGAATAAAATAATTCAAAATAAAAATTTTGGGAAGCATGCTCATGTGAAATCAAAATAATTGAATTACCATGTGCATCAAAAAAAAATTATTTTTCAGTATTTGAATAAAGGGGATACAAAAGAATTCCCCAAATGCAAAATAAAGCAATGCACATGGGACAAAATTAAAACTAATGCATGAGCATGTAACATCAAAAGTGGGAAAATTTGGATGAATAGGTAAAGAAATTATTGCCTTACAAAGTATGTATGTTAGGTGAGATCTTAGACTAATCAAGGATTCACTTATTAGCTCACTTAGCCTTATACATATACCCTTACCTTTACCTTGGCCCCATTACAACCTTAATTAAAGACCTCATGATTTTTGTATGCCTATATTCTATAATTGTTGATTGATTAGATGAAGAACGAAGTTATAGAAAGTAAGGATAAAAAGAAGAATAGAGTGATTAACCCAATAAACACTGAGTGACTAGAGAGTAAACACAAAATCCAGTGAGGGTTCAATAGCTCATCAACATATATCTCTGCTTAAATTGTTAATTGTCTTGCAAGTTTGTAAAATATTTTTCTTTCCTATCTCAATTGTAAAAGTGCTTCATCATTATCTAAGGTTTGGCTATGCATATATGATTCCTTGAGAATGTGAATTAATTTAACTACATGTAAGTTTTATATACAAGTGAATAACAATTAGAATTGTATGATTCATTTAGGTAGTTACATTTAGAATAGATTGCATTGCATGAGATTCCACCACTTCAACCTTACCTTACTCTTTATCTTGGATTTAGCATGAGGACATGCTATTGTTTAAGTGTGGGGGAGGTTGATAAACCCATATTTTATGATATATTTTGTGCTCAATTTAGGTGATTTATTCAATCCTTCACTCACTTATTCATGAAAATTGCATGGTTTTACTTTCCCTTCCTTATTATGTGATGTATGTGAAAAAACATGTTTCCTATGCTTTAAAAATAATTATTTTAATTACCCTTTATTTCCATTCGATGTCGTGATTCGTGTATTGAGTAGTTTCAGATCTTCTAAGGCAGGAATGACTTAAAGGATGGAAAGGAAACATACAAAAATGGAAGGAAAGCACAAAACAGAGTTTTTGGAGAAACTGGCAGTGACGCGATCGCATGGACGACGCAGCCGCATGCCAGCGAGAAATGGCAGTGACGCGACCACGTGATTGACGTGATCGCGCGCCTTAAGCGAAACGCATATGACGCGGACGCATGACTGAAGCGACCGCGTGATAAGAAAAACTCCAGATGACGCGACCGCGTGACCCACGCGGACGCGTGACAGAGGCCACGCACCAGAAATTACAGAAAACGCTCCTAGCGATTTTTGAAGCCCTTTTTGGCCCAAATCCAAGTCCAGAAGGCACAAATCAGAGGTTATGAAGTGGGGGAATGCATCCATTCGAGGAGAGTCTCCAATTATTCACTATTCATGATTTAGATGTAGTTTTTAGGGAGAGGTTCTCTCCTCTCTCTCTTAGGATTAGGATTTAGGATTTTTCTTGCTTTCATGATTGCCCCTTTTTATCAGGTTCAATATTCTTTTTTAATTACTTATTTTCTCAATTTAATTTATGAATTCTTCTATGTTACAGATGATTCTTTTAATTAATGTTATTTAAGGTATTTCAGTCTATTATTGCTCTCTTTTATTTATGTTACTGTTGCTTCCAATCTGAAGACATTTTTATTCGAATAGATCTACTTTTTTCCCTTTTGGTCTTGGTTAAGAAATCAGTAACTCAGGAGTTATCAAACTCAACATGATTGATAATTGTTACCTTTGCTAATTGAATTGAACTTCAATAATTCCAATCTTTTATTAGGAAGTAACTAGGATCTGAAGATCAAACTAATTAGTCGCTTGACCTTCCTTTGCTTTAAGTAAAGGTTAACTAAGTGGAATTAAGATTCAATTTTTATCATCAATGATAAGGATAACCAGGATAGGACTTTCAATTTCTCATACCTTGCCAAAAGTTTATTTTACAGTTATTTATTTATTTTACTTGCCATTTAAATTACTTGTTCCTCATCTTCAAAATCCCAATTTACAATCTTCATAACCAATAATAAGAACATACCTCCCTGCAGTTCCTTGAGAAGACGACCCGAGGTTTAAATACTTCGGTTATCAATTTTTAAGGGGTTTGTTACTTGTGACAACCAAAATATTTGTACGAAGGGATTTTTGTTGGTTTAGAAACTATATCTACAACGTGACTATTTTTATAAAATTCTTTACTAGCACCCACGTCATCGTCCAAGGAGCGCCGCTGACCCGTCACTGCTACCAGGGCCCGTCGCCATCACCATCACAAGCTTGAGAGAGGGGAAAACGAGCAGAATGCGAGGAAGAGGAGGAGCTCTCGTCACTGTTGTGTGCCCAGTCATCACGGCTGCTTCCAATTCCGCTGTTGATGCTACTGCCACTACCACCATTGAAACCCGCCAAATCTGCTCCTACTTCTGGTTTCTGGAATCTGACCAGAACGCCACTGTCGCTGTTGGGGTTGCTGGGAAGAGGAGCTCGAACGGGAGAGAGAGGACAGAAAGGATTGTTGCTGTCCTGGTCACCGGGCATAGCGCCAGTGTTGCCGAAGCCACCGCTGGGGCTATTACTGCTTGATTCAGTCGTTCTTTCTTAGTTTTGGTAAGCGTTTTCGTTTCGAAAGCCCTTTAGTTACTGTTCTGTTATTGTACGCTGAGGGTTGTGGCACAAATTGTTATAAGATTGAGTCTCAGTTATTATTTGTTGCGAGTAGAGTTGTTATGGTTGCTGAGAAAATGGTTTGGAGCTGAGGTTGCGGCTGCCGCCATTGCGGGCCGAGGAAGAACGAGTTTGTGGCGCATTTTTGAGTTTTCGAGTTTTGCGTATTGAGGTAGGGGCTTTTCTAAAATCTCAATTTTATAATTTGGAATTGTTATAAATGGATACCAATGTGAGAAATACACTTTTTAGTGATTGTGCAAGCCTTATGTATTGTCTGGCTATTTTGGATGAATGTGATTGTATGTTTGATTGGGTTATTATTTGGTTTTGATAAATGGATTGTTGCTGAATTGTCTCTTCAAAGTTTTGGAAATGAGTTTAATCAGTTGATAAAGAATTGATCTTGAGGCGACTTCTGATTATTGCTTGGTTTTGATAAATAGATTGTTGCTGAACTGTTTCTTTAAAGTTTTGGAAATGAGTTTAATTAGTTGATAATAATTTGATCTTGAGACGATTTCCTTGAGATATGAAAATGAGGTGAATGTTGGATTCGGTTTGCTTTTGAACTGATTTTGGGTTTTGAACCCTTTAAGGAGGGTTGTGGATTGGTTTGGATGGGACTCGGAAAGGGTGGCAGAGTCCAAGTTATAGGGGAGGTGCTGCCTAAATTCCAATAGAATCCGGGACTTTATTGAAATGTTATTTGGAAAATTATAATTTAAAGACTTCTACTATTTTATTTGGATTATTTAAGAAAGGGATGACTTATGCTTTTAAAATGGATTATTAAAAAGGAAATTATGATATAGTCTTGTTTCTTAAGAAAAGTATTGTATCTCTTTTGGGAGCAAGTTATTTAGATGAAACTTATGTTTTAAGGCTGTTTAAATGTGAGAAAGGTTTATGTCTTTGAATTTGACTTGAGGGTTTCAATTGGAGGAGTTTCAGTGACTTTGAAAGAACCTGAACATCTATTGACAAGTTTCATTTTACAATGTTTTGGGTAAAATTTTTAAGTACTCTTTGAATTCTGAATTTTTGCAAGACTAAAACAATTTTTGAGCAGTTTGAAATGCTTTAGAATTAATCATGGGATTGAATCTGGTTTTGTTTAAGTAAAGGAAATGGATTTGAAAGGAGTAATTAATTACACGACTCGGTTTGGCTTAGATCCTATTTTTATTACTCAAATCAGGAAGCCAAGGTTTTAAAGATTTTAAGCGAATTTGAGAAAATGAGTTATGTTATTCTCCCCTAAAGATTTAAGACTCTGCCGAGGAACTTTTGTTATAAAATCCCGTTGTTGGATGGATGATTTTGAATATTTCAAAATAAATCTTTAATTTGCCATGGTTTTGGAAGTTTTGGAAAGAGGATGCCAAGGGTGGCTTTGTTTTTAAAAGGGAAACTTACTTTGAGAAAAAGTGGCTTATGAGCCTGAGATGATTTGAGGAACGGGGACTTTAAAGCCAAGGCTGAAAAGTGTTGAAATTTGATTTCAAAGTGAAGTGAATTGAGAAAAGTGATTTATGGCTTGAATGATGATTTTATGAATTGGATGATGTCGGATGGTGGAAGTTGATAAACCACTATTTTATGGTTTATCTTGTGCTCAGTTGAGTGATTTTTATCAAGTCCTTGCCCACTTATTCATACGATTTGCATGATTTTACAATTCCTTCCAAGTCTTGTTCTATAATTGAAAACATGTTTCCTGGGCCTTTAAATTGCTAATTTTAATCGTCTCTTATTATCATTCGATGTCATGATATGTGCGTTAAGTGATTTCAGGGATTACAGGGCAGGAATGGCTTAGAGGATGGAAAGGAAGCATGCAAAAGTGGAAGGAATACAAGAAACTGAAGGAACTGCTAAAGCTGTCCAACCTAACCTTCTGGTACTAAATCGATCATAACTTGAGCTACAGAGGTCCAAATGATGAGGCTCCAGTTGCATTGGAAAGCTAACATCCGGGGCTTCGCAACGATATATAATTTGTCATAGCTTCCTCGAATCCAGACAACGCGCACGCGTGGATCACGCGGACACGTGACCTGGCAAAAACGTAATCCGCGCGAATGCGTGGACGACGCTTCCGCGTGACTTTGCAGCGACCTGTACGTACCAGAAATTACTGGGGGCGATTTTTGGGCTGTACATACCAGAAAATACAGATTAGATGCTATAAAGTAGGGGAATCGATCCATTCATTCACACAACATATACAACATTCATATTCATAATTTTAGGTTTTAGATGTAGCTTTTAGAGAGAGAGGCTCTCTCCTCTCTCTTAGGATTTAGGATTAGAATTAGGATTTAGGATTTCTATTATGATTAGGCTACTTCTCTTTAATCCAGGTTCAATGTTCCTTTAATTTATTTTCTACTTTTATTTATTCTATTACTTTAATTGTTATTTATCTTTTCAATTTGGCTTATGAACTTCATGTTAGAGTTGATTTCTTTATTTAATATAATTTGAGGTATTTCAGATTTATGATTGCTTTCTTTAATTTATGTTATTGATGCTTCTAATTAATCCAAATTATTTTCATTCGAGTAGATTTTCTTCCCTTTTGGCTTTAGTGGAGTAATTGGTGACACTTGAGTTATCAAACTCAGCAGTTGATTGGAAATTGGGATTGCTGATTGATTTGGATCCCTCTAAAGCTAGTCTTTCCATAGGAGTTGACTAGGACTTGAGGAATCAAGTTAATTAGTCCACTTGACTTTCCTTTATTTAGTAAGAGTTAACTAAGTGGGAGCAAAATCCAATTCTCATCACACTTGATAAGGATAACTAGGATAGGATTTCCAGTTCTCATACCTTGCCAAGAGATTCTCTTAATTATTAATTTATTTTTCTTGCCATTTAAATTACTTGTTCCCTATTTCAAAAACCCAAAACAAAAATATACAATTTCATAACCAATAATAAACACACCTCCCTGCAATTCCTTGAGAAGACGACCTGAGGTTTAAATACTTCAGTTATAAATTTTATTGGGTTTGCTTAAGTGATAACCAAAGTTTTTGTACGAAAGAATTTTCTGTTAGTTTAGAAACTATACCTACAATGCGATTAATCTTGTGAATTTCTCTGCTAGCAAGAATCTAATCGTCAAAATGGCGCTGTTGCCGGGAAATTGCAAACGTGTGCCTTATTATTGGTTATTGTAAATATTTACTTTTTCGTTTCTTTTTTTTAGTGTTTCTAGTTTTAGGAGTTTATTTTCATTAATTTTTATTAATTTTTGTCTTTAATTGCTACTATGAATTCTCACCCCTCTGGCTTTAAGTTTGGTTCCAATGTTTTTGTAAGGAATGGAAACTATAATGAAAAAAGGCATCAAGGTTGGAAGAATCAAAGATGGGAGGAGCCACAAGGATTTGATCAACCCTCTTGGCAACAACCCCCTCCAATGTGCTATAACCAACAACCATTCTGTGATGCATACCAAGACAACAGTTATGGTGTACCCTTCCGTGACAAACCACCTCCACCAAATTACTATGGTCAAGAGCCATTCCAGGGAGCGTACCAAGATGATAAATATGGTGGACCCCCTTGTAGTTACCAACAAGCCCCACCATATGCTTATGAACCACCTCCCCAACATACCTTTGAACCACCAAACTCACAAGCCCCTTTACACCATTCACCTCAATATTCACCATCTCCATATCCTTATCAAAAAGAACCACCTCCGCATTATGAGCCCTTTCTCCCAACAAATGAACTCTCTCATCCACCCCAACCTCCATTGGATAACAACACACTCATCTCTAATATCATTAGTCTCATCTCTACACTCCAAAATCTTATATCCCATATGAACCAACCCTCTACCTCCAATATTCAACCCTCAAGCTTTAGTGCACTTCCTTTTCAACCACATAATAATCTTCCCATCCCATCACCACCCTCCATGGAAGAGCACCCACATCCATCAATCCAAGAGCAAGATGATCCTAGTTATGCTATTGATATGGAACAAGAGAAAATGGATTGTCTTCGCGAATTCATACTTCATAAAAAGCTAGAGGAGGCCCTACAAGTGGAGGTAGTAGAGACCCTTGAAGTTGAAGAAGTGGTTGAAGAATTAGTGAAGGAAGACATCAAGGAGGAGTCTGATTTTATCTTAGAGCAAGAGGAAGCCTAAAATGTGGAGATAGGAGAGACCCTCGAAGATGAAGGAGTAGTTGAAAGGAGTTATCATGAAAAGAAAATCATCAAGGATGAGTACGATTTTATACTAAAACAACTGGACAAAGCAGTAATTATTGAAGAGGAAGAAGTGGTTGAAGACTTGGGAGATGCTGAACCTCCATGGGAAAGTCAAGTTATAGAGCCTCCTTCAAAGACGTTTGAAATTGATGTTGAAGAGGGTGTACAACCTCCAAGGCATATCATGGCTAAAGACTTTGAAGAGGTTGATCAAGAGATAAAGATTAAAGAAGAAAAAGCACAACCTCCCATGCCCTTGGTGAATAATGAAGAAGAGATTGGATTGGAAGAAAGCTACCAAGAGGAAGAGGTTGAAACTGAAGAAGCTTGCAAAGAGGTGGAAGTTATCAAGGGAGAGCACAAGGGAATGGAGCTTGAAATCACCTTCCCAAAGCCATTACCATCCAATACAACACTCAAGTGGGTAAAATACTTATCGTTGACCTTTACCTTCCCGCTTGAATATGGGTTACTTGAGACAGATGGTCAACTTCGAGCTCTTTGTGGCTTTACGAGTAAGAGGGAGATGGCTAGTGGTAGAAATTGTCATGCAAGATTTAATATGGTGAAAGGCTCAAAGTTTAAATGCCAAGGTTGGTGTAAAGCACAACTGAATGGGTCTAGGAGGCTGTTTGGATGCCTTAGGGAGAATTCTGATTGTTTACCACCCGGATGGAATCATGATGATCAACTTGAAGACGGGTGTAAAATCAAGATTTGGGATCCAAGAATATATGAGGATCAAATTTGGGAGCTCAAAGCTTGTGAAGAACTCCATCAAAGCTTGAGAAATTTACTTGGTATTGATAGAGCTTATTGGAAGTCCAAGCATTGGTGGAAGCTTCAAGATGAGTTCAAGCACAAGCCACCATGACAAGGAGCTCACCAAATGTCCAACTTACGGACTTTAACTAAAAGTGCTAGGTGGGAGACAACCCACCATGGTATATTCTTTCCTCTTTGTTCTTAGTTTTATTTTATTTTATTTTTATTCGTGTTTATTCATAATTTCTGCATATTCACCTGCATTCTGCATTTGCATCTACATATTGCATAAAAAAAATGCACGCGACGCGTAAGCATCGCTGTCGCGTCCGCGTCATAGGTGCGTTCTGAAGAAAAGAGAATTGAACAGAAAGTCACGCGAAAGCATGGCTGGATACGTGCCTTAGGCACAAATATGCCAACACGACCGCATCGCTGACACGTCCGCGTCATGTTGAAAAATAGCCTTCCCACGCGTCCGCGTCACCCACGCGACCGCGTGGCCCTGCAAAATCGACGTAAAGAGGTGTATGGCAGAGAGTTATGATGGAGTTGGGCTGGAATAGTTCTAGAAGCACAAGCCCTATCACGCGAACGCGTACCCCACGCGTCCGCGTCATTTTTCAAAATATGGCCATTCACGCGATCGCGTCATCCATGCGCACGCGTCACCCAGATTTTTAGCAAAATGCATATAAAACAGAGAGTTGTGCGTACGCGAGGCTGCACTCGCGCCAATAGCACAAATCAGGCCACACGATCGCGTGACCCACGCATCCGCATCACCTGAAAAATATCACACACCACGCGATCACGTGACCCACGCGATCGCGTGACCCACGCGTCCGCGTCGCATGCGCCGCACAGCCTATCCAAATCAGCACCAGATATCTTATCTTTTCTTCCCCAAATCTTCATTTTTCTTTTCCCTTCTTATTTCTTTCTTCTCTCTAGTTCCTTCTTCATTCTTTCTCATTTTTTTTTACTTTCTCCTCCCTTATTTTTCACTTTCATTGTCAAGGTTCTTTTCATTTTTTTTTCCTTTTTACTTTTTCATTATTATTTTTACTTATGTTTTCTTCTTCTTTTTCTTTTCACCTTCATTATCTATGTTTCTTTTTTCTTTCTTTTTCTTTTTGCATTATTTTAAATGGTGTTAGAAATTTATTTGGATGAGTGTTTTTCTTCTATAATTGCTTGTGGATTGTTTAGAAGTTATTTGACAATTTTTAATTATTTTAGGGTTATTTGTATGTTCAAATTCAATACTTTCAATCACATATTTACCATGTATACTAAGCACGGACGGACTTACGGGGGGACGAGTGGAGGCCTTGGCCCCCAACTTTTTTAAAAAAAGATTAATAGTAATAAGTTATTAAGTACGATTTAATTTTTTAAAATTTTATTTAGTATTTAGTCTAATATAAATAAAACTTCAGTCTAACCTAAATATTAATGATTTCTAATATCTAAAAAGTAAGTAACAATAAATATGAAAATATCTAAAAAGTAAGTAATAATATTAAAAAAATATGAAAAGATATTATTACTAATATTTTTTAATTAAATAAAAATTTTCAACTCCCATAAAGTATATTTTTTTTCTTCTTGTGAGCGTCCTTTTTGATTCATTTGGTATTAATTTTCTCTGTTTCAACTACTACAACTGAGAGTTCTTTTTCAGCTATGAATATTGTGAAAAATAATTCAGAAACAAAATGAAAGATAAATTTCTTGCTAATTGTCTTTTAATTATATTAAAAAGAAAATTGCAGAAAAATTTGACACAAATTGTATTATCGATGAATTTTATGAAACAAAGAATCGACCACTTCGTTAATAAAAAGTACATATATATTTTTTGTACTTTAAAATATATTCTCTATTAGTATATTTTTGTAATGCATTTTACATTATATAATTTTTTGCATATTTTTTTAATATTATATATGTTATTGGCCCCCATGATACTATTTCTGGATCCGTCCCTGATACTAAGTGTTTGTGAAAAAGTCCGTATGGCACTGTGCATTATTTTAAATTATTCTATTCTACTACTCTAATGCCTGCTTTTCACAAAAACCCCTTTTTATATATAATTCATTAAAAATAATTGTCAATACAAACAGGTTGTTAGTTTAAAAGAGTTGGTAATCAAATTGGGCATTTAATACTTGATCTATGCTACTCATGCCTTTGCCGGCATGCAAATAAATATCTTGCATTTAATTTTCATTACATGCACTTGCTATATTTCCAGTGATGAACTTTTCACATGTAGTCATGACCATGTGTTAACGACATCCTTCTTTACCGTGCATTGATTATCACCTATACTATCCTCTCCCTTGCTCGAACCCTTACCTTTACATGTTACTTTCTTTTTTCCTTTTCAGGATGGCCACCAAGAAGGGTAAAGAGAAAGCTACTCCCAAACCACTAGCAAGGAAAGAAACAAAAAGAGCACTAGCTGCGGAGCAACCCGTCCACTTGCACATCTTTGCATGCACCAAGGACGGTGCAATCTTTAAGTGTGGGGAGGTCAATACCGATCTCCATGGGTTAGTTATTTCCTTCTCAACACCAATGTTCAAATTTTCTTTGTAGTTTATTATTGCATTTGCATGTTTGTTTGATTTTGTGCATATTTTACCACTTGGTTAAAGTAATATTTTCTTTTTAAGAAACTTTTTATAATATTTCACTAATTTGATTTAAAATTTTTGGATAAACTTGTTTGAAGGAATATTATACTGGAACATGGTTTAGTTCTCGAACACACAAAACCAGTGAGATTTTGAGCCTATTTGATTGGTTGCATTTTACCAACCAATATTTTATTTTTGGTGTGTGTTGTTCTCTCTAAAATTGTGATCTTTGTCTTGCTTAATTCTATATTTCCATGGTTTAATGTATGCATGCACTTATATGATTGAGGCCTTTATTTCACTGAGCTTACATACTCATATGGCCTTACCTTTCATTATCCCTTGCAAACTAATGTGAGCCTAGTATACCCCTTTGTTCTTTACTTTAGCACATCATTAACTCTAAGCGGAAAACAATAATGTCCTTAATTTGAATCCTTGGTTAGCTTAGACTAGTGAGAGTGCTCATGAATTAAATGTGGAAAAATTGGGTTTGCCAATATTTGGTTTGAGAATTGGGTGTTGTGTATTCTTGAGAAAATATGAACAAGAAATGTTTAGGACATGTTCATGCATTCAATAATTTAATCATATGCATTAAGAAAAACAAAAGAAAAAAAATAATATAGATATATAAAAAAAGAGAGAAAAGGAAAAGAAAAAATAAAGGAGAAAAAAAAAAGAAAAAGAGCAAACAAATAAAAAGGGGACAAAATGCCCCAAAGTAAGTGGTGAAAGCAATGCATATGTACTGTACTCGAAATTAGGATGCATGAATATGTGGAAAACATGGTTAATGGATAGTTAGATGTGGTATTGTGATTACATGGATTGTCTAAAGTTAGGTGGGAAGTTTAAGTTAATTAAGGATTCAGATTTTACTCCACTTGATCAAATACAATCCTACCTTGACCCTAACCCCATTACAACCCTTAAAAGACCTCTTGATATATGTATTTGTGCATCAAATTTTTGTTGATTGTTAGATGAAGAGCAAGCCTTAGAAAGCAAGGTTAGTAGAGAATTGAGAGAATCGAACCTTAAACACCTGAGCGATTAGAGTGTATACACTTTCGGTGAGGGTTCGATGCTCAATTCTTTATTCTTGGCTTTCATGAGCTATTTTCTTATGTAAGTTTACTTGTACTTTATTTTGTGATTTGAATTAGTGAAATCCAGTTCATGTTTGTTCTTAAAATATTTGTTTACTTTTAACCAAGTAGGTAGAAGTATTTTGGCATTTAGTTGCATTCATATAGATAGGTTACATTTCATAAGTTTTACCATTCTTCTTCACTCTCTTATAGCTTCTCTTGAGCTTAGCATGAGGACATGCTAATGTTAAAGTGTGGGAAGGTTGATAACCCACTATTTTATGGTTTATCTTGTGCTCAATTGAGTGGTTTTTATCAAGTCCTTGCCCACTTATTCATACTATTTGCATGATTTTACAATTCCTTCCAAGTCTTATTCTATAATTGAAAACATATTTTCTGGGCCTTTAAATTGCTAATTTTAATCGTCTCTTATTATCATTCGATGTCGTGATATGTGCGTTAAGTGATTTCAGGGATTACAGGGCAGGAATGGCTTAGAGGATGGAAAGGAAGCATGCAAAAGTGGAAGGAATACAAGAAACTGAAGGAACTGCTAAAGCTGTCCAGCCTAACCTCCTGGTACTAAATCGACCATAACTTGAGCTACAAGGGTCCAAATGATGCGGTTTCAGTTGCGTTGGAAAGCCAACGTCTGCGGCTTCGCAATGATATATAATTTGCCATAGCTGCCTCGAAGCCAGATGACGCGCACGCGTGGATTACGCGGACGTGTGACCTGGCAAAAACGCAATCCGCGCGAACGCGGGGACGACGCTTCCGCGTGACTTTGCAGCGACCTGTACATACCAGAAATCACTGGGGGTAATTTCTGGGCTATTTTTGACCCAGTTTTCGGCCCAGAAAACACAGATTAGAGGCTATAAAGTGGGGGAATCGATCCATTCTTTCACACAACATATACAACATTCATATTCATAATTTTATGTTTTAGATGTAGCTTTTAGAGAGAGAGGCTCTCTCCTCTCTCTTAGGATTTAGGATTTCTATTATGATTAGGCTACTTCTCTTCATTCCAGGTTCAATGTTCCTTTAATTTATTTCCTACTTTTATTTATTCTATTACTTTAATTGTTATTTATCTTTTCAATTTGGCTTATGAACTTAATGTTAGAGTTGATTTTTTTATTTAATATAATTTGAGGTATTTCAGATTTATGATTGCTTTCTTTAATTTATGTTATTGATGCTTCTAATTAATCCAAATTATTTTTATTCGAGTAGATTTTCTTCCCTTTTGGCTTTGGTTGAGTAATTGGTGACACTTGAGTTATCAAACTCAGCAGTTGATTGGAAATTGGGATTGCTGATTGATTTGGATCCTTCTAAAGCTAGTCTTTCCATAGGAGTTGACTAGGACTTGAGGAATCAAGTTAATTAGTCCACTTGACTTTCCTTTATTTAGTAAGGGTTAACTAAGTGGGAGCAAAATTCAATTCTCATCACACCTGATAAGGATAACTAGGATAGGATTTCCAGTTCTCATACCTTACCAAGAGATTCTCTTAATTATTAATTTATTTTTCTTGCCATTTAAATTACTTGTCCCCTATTTCAAAAACCCAAAACAAAAATATACAAGTTCATAACCAATAATAAACACACCTCCCTGCAATTCCTTGAGAAGACGACCTGAGGTTTAAATACTTCGGTTATAAATTTTATTGGGTCTGCTTAAGTGACAACCAAAGTTTTTGTACGAAAGGATTTTCTGTTAGTTTAGAAACTATACCTACAACGCAATTAATCTTGTGAATTTCTCTGCTAGCAAGAATCTAATCGTCAGAAGTGCTATTTTGTCATGAGCCGGAATGGCTGTGTATGATAATGAATTATGGCTGATTGCGGAATATATTATGAGCCGGATGGCTAACTATGAATCATGAATCTAAGCCGAATGGCTGAGATGAATGTTGCTTTATGACTGAGAATAAATGCATATATGCTGAGTTATTGATATTGTGATTGTTGCACTCCACTATCTGAAATACGAGTTTTCCTGGGAAAAAGTAGTGGCTAGCCACCACGTGCTCCAAGTGGAGACTCGATACTCTGTTGACCCTATGTCATAAGTGTGGCCGAACACTGTGAAAGTTCCGGATGAGCTCGCCCCCGTGAATATACACCAGTGAGGGTGTTGGATATGAATTTTGATTTATGATTGAGAATAACTCAAGTTGGGGATGCACGACAGAGGACAGTCCAATGGTTAGCTACCAGGACTTGTCAGGTTGGCTTTATAACCGACAGATGAGACTCATCAGCTACTAGAACAGGCATTCATCATATGCATCTATGTGATATTATTTGGGTGTGCATATTGTACTTGGTTTGTCTATGTGATTAATTGTGTAACTGTTAATTGTTCTACTTGATGTAACTGCTTGTCTGTGCTTGAGCTTTCCTACTTGTGCTTGCGACTGAAATTCTGTTGGATTGTGGTGGATTGGTTGTTGTTTGGACCTAGAGCCGTGGTTGATCATGAAGTGGGTCGAAAGCCATGTCTGGTTGATGTTTCTAGTTTGGAAAAGTATGAAAAACTAATTTGGATCAGTATAGATAAACCTTTTGAAAGGCTTTTGGAATTTTCAAGAAATGAACAGCTCCTCTTTCAAAAAAGATTTCATATTTCTCTTTTATAGTAAACATTTGCTTTTGAAAAGACCCATAAGGCGGTTATTAATCACTGGAACGAATTTACCTTCACGTATCCTATTATAGTAATTCTCAAAAACCCTCTACTGAGAATCCTTTCGAGGATGATGTTCTCACCCCCTCCCTGTACAAATTTTTCTTTTCAGGATATGGACGCAGAAGTCACGAAGAATTTATCTAGTTGTTGTCGTGATATTTTGTATTGCTTCAGTTATTATTCATTGTTCCCTCACCTTTATCTTTATGCATTTTTGTAAGAGGAATATGAATTGTATTGGTTAATGCTTGTAAAACTATTTATTATATATATACATATGTATGTACTCTTTGTGAGTTTTGTAAGTTGTATGGTATGTATGGATGTACGTTACCTAACAAAAGTATTTTGGAGCAGTATTGTAGTTTAAAATTTTAAACAGGCTCATAGTTTAGTATTAAATATTATAAGAGTCGTCGTAATATCTGAGCTATCAGAGTGGCGCAGCCGGAAGCGTGACTTTTGATAGTTAGGGTGTTACAATGATGTTCAACTGCAGTTAGCAGAGCTTCAATCACTGGGATAGCGTAGAAGAGTAAGCGATACGGTAAGACCAATCGATGCAGCACGCGCATCTTCTAATGTGCAGAAGCACATTCCCTCCTCGAGCTCTAGCTCCTCGTCACCAATGGCTTGGTTTATGACCTAAAAAAAAAAGAAAAAAAATACAAATGAAACTCTACCTAATAGTTAACTATATAAAAGTGGCTAATTTCACTATCGAGTATAACAAATAAAATACACTACTGTAATTTTAAGTGCTAATTTCGTTTTATTATGTATGTTAACGTGGATGTTAACTTCGTGTAATTATGGATGTTATTTCACATGAACTTATTGATTGCATAAAGCATGAACTTTACACGAATGTTATGCAAATAACTAAAGTGCCAAAATTGGCAGTTCACTAAATAATACAATATAAGTATAACTGAGGATACAATTAGTATCATATTCGATACAGCGAACATTGTATGACTGTGTTGGTGCTTAAAATAATAATAACAATAGAAATAATACTTTATATATAAACATAAAAACATGATATATCTATTTTGATTTTTTCTTGTCTAATAAAAATTTGTCGATAAATAAAATAAAATGTTCCAATCTTTTAAAAAGGCAATATAAAAATTTCATAGTTTTTTTATGGATTAATGGGCTGGTCATGATAAAATAATTTTTATATATTTATTTATTTTGAATTTTTTAAAAAAATTATTGTTATTAAGCAAATTAAAATAAAAAAATCTATAATTTGATAACTAATTAATCATAAGAAGAAGAAATTAAAAGCATGATTAATTATATAAAAAATAACATAAGTATTTATTTAAATAAATATTAATACTTTCGTCCACATATACAAAAAAAAAAATAAACAGCATAAACAAAAAGGTCATAATTGGCAAGATTTTAAACTAATAAACTATAGTGCTTAGTCTTTCTTTTCTATTGTCTTATTTGTTTCTTTTTTCTATTTAACCAAAAAAAAAATTAGTGAGCAAAATCAAAAGATTTAAATACTAATTACCAAAAAAAATTAAATAATAAAAAAAATACTTCTTATTTTAGAGATCAACATGATAAAAATATTTTTAAAAATTAAAAAATATAACAAAAATAATAAAAAAATTTATTTTTCTTTACATAAATAGCAAACAAATAATGATCAAGAATGTTATGCATATAACTAAAGTGCTAAAAAATACACAAAAAATAATCCGGGTTATTACCATACCTCATCAGAGCTAGTGTAGTTTTTCATATTCTTAGAAATTGATTGACTGACAACAATCTCGTTGGGTGAGTCTGTCTGTTGTTCAAATTTTTCAGCACCTTCTGCCATAGGTACTGTATTAAGCTCGAAATCAATTACCATACAAATTACAATGATAAAGACGATTTCTTGTAAAATTTTTTGGCTTATACACTATTGTGCTTGCAATGGTGTTATTCTTGTAATTTTTTGAATGAATATGATTGAATTAACATAAGGTATATATTAAGGTAGGTTTCATGTTTCATATCTCCAATAATTGATGATAAATATCATAACGGACAAAGAATCAATTGCAATTATTTAATGTAATTGATATTATAATTACCGTTCTTAATTATAATTGTTATTAATCTTTATTGTATTTTTATATATAAAAATTAAATTATAAAAAGGAATATTAAGTATTGATTATAAGAATACCTAATAAAAAAGAATATAATTTTATAATTAATATCATTAATAAGTGAATTTGATATGAATATGATAAGTGGAATGATAAGAGAGTGGGATAAAAAATAAAACTATTATTAAATGATGTAAATGAAGTAAATTATGGAAAATTTTGGCTAATTATGGCCGAAAATTTTTAGTTACCAAACTTTTTTTTATTATTATAAAGGAAAATAAGAGAAAGAAGATGATAG
>NC_029794.2:90007958-90014441 GCF_000816755.2 Arachis ipaensis
AATTTATATTATGTTGATTAAAAAAAAAAAAAAAAAATCTTTTTTTCATTGAATTGAAATGTGCAACAGCTGTCCTAGCTATTATCGTTGGAAAGCATTTATAGCTTCTTTGATTTGTAATATCCTTCCTATTTTGATATGATAAGGAAATTGATTCCTACATTGTTTTATTATAAAGTTAGTTAAAATAGAAAATAATTAAGTATATTTGTCATCATAAGGTACAACTTAAATCTTGAATTAACAGCAACATATTTAATGAACAAAATGAAAGAGAAGATAAGTAACTAGAATGCTCTAAGAAAATTAAATTTATGCTCTCTCCTTACATTCAACTCCAAAATAAATGTCCATTTTATATAGGTGCACTGCTTATAAAACTTGAAGTTGTTTTTTGTGACAATATCTAAGCATAAAAACAGTGTTGAGGATGTATTCTTCTCCCAAAATTAGAGTGTTACTGCAGGAGTAGTGGAGGTGCAAAAATTCAAAGCAAGGAACAATGTTGCAGTGGCAGAGGATCGTGGATAGGAGTGTGCTATCCTTGTTGGTCCTTTTCTTCTTTTTTTGTTGGGAGCATCTTGTCCTTAATTATACTAACCAAATCAGTACATTGAACTTTTCTTTGGCTTCAAGGATTGATTTTTTTCCCATCACAGTTCGATGAAAAATTTTGGTATCAAACATGAAAACAATCACTTTACCTTTTGATTTTTTGTCATCTATCCGAGCTGGTGCAATAGTTAGAAGTATCAGCAATATTTAATCACGATAGAACTTTATTTGCCTTGTTTTTTATTGAAAAATTGATCTGCATTGTTGGTCCAATATATTAGAAAATAATCTGCATATATGTCACTAAGCTTGGCCTACACAAATAATACACTCATTAAACTAAAATTTGGACTTTCGAACTCTATTAAATATATATTTGTCATCATAAAAGATAATGTTATTGTTTTCTAAACATTAACCATGTTTAAAAAGGAAGATGAAAATGCTATTATACCTAGATAAAACAGAGGTTGAAATTCCCACTTTTTTTATTGGGTTAAAATAATATTTTATCATAATTTAAAATGACAATTGAAACTGTTATTTTTATTAGATAAAATAATTGTTTTTTGTTGTTTAAAGTGGAGCCTAAAACTGTCATTTTTACCGTTTAAAACAATTTTTTTTTTGTCTAAAACTTTACAATATCAAAAAATCATACATAAATAAAACATCAAATATAAAATATGATTTGTAATGCATACATAATCATCAGAAATCAAAAGTCATAACCAATAAACAAAGTATGATACGTAACATATGGTTTCTGAATCATACATGTCTATTTTAACATATAGTCCTTAGTACGTAAAGTATCATTGTAAAAGAATCACGCTTTTTTTATTGCTCACTCCAGAAGAGTTACTTTCTAACTCTTTTGACAATTCTCTTGATCAAATTCCTACCAACAAAACTATAATTTGTAAACATAATAAACTTACAGATCTCAATAGAGTTTTGATGAAAGAGGAGAAGCTCGATGGAGCAACAATGATGGAACATAACCTCTCATGCATTACCACTCTCACTCTCAATACAATTAGAGTTGTATCAGAGAAGTTGTGGGCCTTTTTCTTTTGTTAATAAGTGAAATTTATAACGCTGGTATAAAACTACTAGAATCACAAAGAACCGTCACTTAATAGAGATGAATTATGGCAACCACATAAACTACTGCTATAATTAAAAATTAATGTTGATGTCATTTTAATATCTTTTATGCCCCTTAATTTTGCAGTGCACACATGCCACTAACCCTATTCTTCATTCTTCATTTTCTATTTTTCTTTATAATTTTTTTTTTATTTTGGATTTTTTTTTTTTTTTGTTAGATATTTTTATATTCATTTGGATTGTTTGTGGATCTTTTGATGTATCCTAGGTTTAGGGATTTATATTTTTAGATATTTAACCTAACATAAATGAATCTGACTCGGTGATTGGTTTATGGAAATTATGTTAGTTTTTTCTGTAAATATAATTTTTATTTTGGAACTGTAACATTGGATTTTTTTATGTGTATATTAATAGGAATTTTGGATTTGCATGCTTGGAATTTAAAGATTTTATGTATATTAAGTTTGTGAAAATTTTTTATTTTAGTAATTTTTTATGATGTTAGTCATTTTGAAATTTTATAATTTAGGTTGTCATCAGCAAGTGGCCATCGACAAAAAATTGTCAGAAAGTGACCACCAAAATAGTGATACAGTGGAAGAAAGGAAGCAGAAAGAATTGAATGTGAGAAGAAAGAATGTGAATATAAAATTTTAGTTAAAAAAAGTAACTGAAGTTAGTTACAAAAGTTTTAATTTTCTATTGGAAAAGTATAAATAGGCAATGAAAATATTAAACAATGGATATATGAGATGTTCAGTTCATTAAGTGTGTGCAGATGGTTATCCTAATTAATATTAAAATTTAGGTGGATAATTTAGAAATGTAGTGTATTTTTATTTTATTTGACAAATTTTAGAGTCCATTATTCATATACCTAACAAAATCCTTTTCTAATTAAACTCCATAAATAAAAATGTGAAAACCAGGCATACCACTAATAATATTGACCTCTTTAAATTAATTATTGATATTAAATTAAATCCACTCACTTCTTATAAATGTATATTTACACGGAATAATAGATAGAAGTGTTAGTTTAATCTAGAGTGGGAAAAAACAAAAAGAACTAGTTGTTTACATATATGATATATGAACATGAATCATGGAACTATGTCTGCTTGATATTTATCTTATGTTTTTTGTTACATTATTGCATTTCTTGCAATGGGTTTTGCCAGCAAAGTACTCGAGAAATGAGTGAAGGCTTGTGTTTCACTCGACAAATTTCATTGTCATATTGGATTCCATCATGAGCTTGACATTATTAATATAATTATATAAATATATATGAATATACATGTGGGAAGAAGGTTGGATTTGTGTAAGTTGCTTTTGAAGTAAGTGACAAATTGAGTGGCTTAGCAACAAATTTGAAAAGATGCAAAAGCTGTTGGCTCCGTCCATGTTTTAATAATTAATTAATTTGTCTCGTATATAATAAAACTTAATAACACCAAGGTACTATATGGTGTTGGTCCACCAAAACCTCATGTGTTCCAAAATGGGACCAGTTTCGTTTTTGTTTTCTTATTAAAAACGAATATCAAAATACTCCAAGTAGTTAGCCCCCAATAATGCATGTGTGGTCTCTTTTTTTTTTTTTTTCTTTTTTGAGCTGTGCATGTGATCTCTTGTTTAGGATTAAGATTTGGGTGCAGTTAAGGCCTTAATTCAGGTAGTAATTTATATACTTTTTAATATGCTGTATTTGAATTTAAATCTTGGTGAATGCATTAAATATTGAAAAAAAAAATTCTTTAGTATTGTGTGAATAAATGTGTAATGTGAATATTGTAATACTTAATATTAAAAATTATCCAATTTATCTGGCTAAAAAAACATTTAAAGTTCAAATAAGGGGTTAAGTACTGAAATCGTCCCTAAGGTCTGGGGTAAAAATCAAAATCGTCCCGACCTTTTTTTGTTATTAAAATCATCCTCAACGTTAGAAAACGTTATAAAATCATCCTTTTCCACTTCAATTTTATTTTTTTTACCATATTACCCTTCATTATTAATAAAAATAATTAAAAATAATATTAAAAAAATTAACCCCACTCCCCACTCCCCCTCACCCCACGTGTGCCCAACACCGGAGCCCGCAACACCGCCGCCAATGCTGCCTCCGTCCGCCACCATGTCCGGGAAAGCCCAACCGCCTCTCCCCATCCCAAATCCAACATCTTCGAGCCCAGGCCCAAGACCAAGCCCGAACCCACCCAGAGCCAGAAACCCACCAGGACCCTGCTGTGTGTTGCTCAGCAACAAAGTGAAGCTCCCACCGCACAAGCTCACGTTATTACCCTTTGCTTCACCATCCACAACTAATCCACCGAACTGCACGGGTGCTCCGGGGTGGTTGTTCCCGGCCACGGGAACCATGGTGAGCGGGGTCACAGAAGAAACTGAGGTGACGGCCGCACCCGCGGAGGAGGAGGTTGTGGCGGTGGAGGCTGAAGGAACGGTGCGAGAGCGCTTGGCGTTTTTACGGCTTTCACCGCCGACGGGGATGTCACGGAGAGTGCCGCCGTCGGTCCAATAGCGGCGGCAGGACTTGCAGAAGTGGCGAGGCTGGGAGAAGTTGTAGTTGTTGTAGTAGTAGAACTTGGTATTAGTAGAGTCGCAGGGAGGGCATGGCAGGTGCTCTTGCTCGGCCGGCGGTGGGGCTAGGGAAGTGTTGTGAGGCTTGGCTGATCGACGGCTTTCGCCGGAGTCGGAGGAGGGCATGGCGTTGTGAAATGGGATGAAGGTAGAAATAGTATGTAGTTGAAATTGAAATAGTATGTAGTCAGAAACAGTAGAAGAGAATGGAATGAGTGGTGTGGTTGGGCATATGGGGAAGGGTGGGGGTTTTTATGGGGAACAAGAGAGAGAAAAGAAATGAGGGTGGTTTGGAAGAATGTAATGAGAGACAAAATTTCTGAGGGTTATATGAGGCAGAGTGGAATGCAGCTTTAACAGTGTTGTTGTGTGAAGCACGACATGCATTTTCAGTCGCCTACAGATAGAGACTTATGCTTCCTTGGGTCGGCTAATAGCCCTGCACTGTGCACACACCTATCTCCTCACCTCATTTTATTTTTTTATTATTGTGAATTTCGTTATACGTTCAATCTTGTACAAACAAAAAAAAAAGTGTGTATAAATATCGTTACTCGGATGTTTCTTTCTTTCTTATTCTTACTACTATTCAAAATGAAATCATTAATTTTGCTTGGCTTTAATTTGTTTTCTTCCCCTTTATTCCTTTTCTTATAAAGGGGTTGGGCTTTTTGGTTTTGGATCATTAGCAATTATGCATGGTGCGTAAAGTGAAGTGGTGGAAGCATCATCTTGGCATTTGCCCTTTGAAGCAATTATGGCATGTAAATCTATGGCCAATTGAAACAAAAAGCAAATCCAACGAGACATTATGTGTTGTAGCTTGTACGTGCTGCCAATTCCAATTACCACCAAACCCCCCATGGTCAAGCTAATCATGAATACGGTTAATTTATACGCATATTATAATAATGTCATGTCTCCTCCTCCTGTCATTTTCCTTATCCAATCGTCTCTTCCCTGAAAAACAGCCCCTAACTAAGTCGTGTTTTCTAATGCGATGGGCTATTTATGCATGCATAGAAATTTGGCCTTTGTTGTCATCAAGAATTTAGGATAATAATTGCACTTTAGCCACTAGCTAGGTAGGCCTACGATTTGATTATTGCATTGTAGGTATAAGGGCACACATGAAATAATTCTTTCTAGTAAAGTATTATTATTTAGTATGATACTGTAACTAACCGCGAGCTGGTTGCATAATTAAAGAATGAAAAAGTAACCTAACTTTGATTTAAATGATTAGTGGAGAAAACACAAAAGAGAGAGTGGAGGGGGGGAATTAGAATAATGAATTGATCCGATCCGATTTGGATTGTTTTCCCAAAGCGTGCGCCTAAGGAAAGTGGGTGCATGGGTTAATGGTGGTGAGATAGAGCCAAAATTTGAAGGTGAGTAGGGCGGGTCTAATGAGTGGGTGGGGACAGTAGAGACAATATAATGAGTGTCGGGCAGCGTGGGGAGCAATAATTGGGTCTACCCTCTGATTTCGGACGCGTCATGTCCGCATCAGATTCCTCCTCCGTACTACTCTTACTATCTACATCTCTAATCTCTCACCGGATTTACCGCTACACTGTACCCATTACCAAACAAACTGTTTGCTCCCAACAGAACACGCATCACTTCCTCACCCTTGGATCCTCATCGGACGGAGCCCAATGGGTGTGTGCTTTAAGACCCAGTCGTTGTTGTTTTGTGGGGTTTAGGTGAAAATGGGTCCGTCAGCCATGATCACTGACCACTGACACTCCTTCCTCCCGGCCAATTCCATGGTGTACTATTCCCTCCTTCTTCCATGCTTGCTTCCCTTCCAGTCACACTCACACCTCTCTCGCTTTTCTTTGAGCTCCACAAACATCATTATTCATTCATCCCCTCATCCTCATCAATTCCCCTCCTCCCACCTCCCATGTGTTTCATTTTCGATTCTTTCTTTTCCATCTAATCATCTTCACACCACTACTTCTTAAAACCAGGCAGCTTTTCATAATAATAAAACCAAAAAAAAAAAACCTTCCATTCTAAAACTCAGTTATTACTTACTAAACCAAACATATTTAATTTAATGATTAATTTTTCATATAAATATAATACGGTTGTTTGTTCAATTTATTGAATTGAACTAAGTTTTTTATTAAAAATATTGCATGTTTTGAGTAGTTTTTTGTCTCATTCTCATAACAACCAATAATAGTATAAACTTGT
>NC_029794.2:90014607-90015088 GCF_000816755.2 Arachis ipaensis
GAGTTACGGGAGGGGAAGGGAAAAAGAGGGGGTAAGATTATTTTAATTTTTTTAATATTATTTTTAATTATTTTTATTAATAATGAAGGGTAATATGGTAAAAAAATAAAATTGAAGTGGAAAATGACGATTTTATAACGTTTTGTAACGTTGAGGATGATTTTAATAACAAAAAAAGGTCGGAGACGATTTTGATTTTCACCCCAGACCTTAGGGACGATTTCACTACTTAACCCTTCAAATAAGTGTTCCTATGTCTATACAAGAAAGAAAAAGAGACTAATTTCCTTTATCAACTTAACTATCCTTTCTTATTCTAGCTTATTACTAACAGACGAATGTTTAAAAATTTTATGTTTTAAATTAAAATGTACTACTTATAATATAAAATACTTAAATACTTGTTAGTGAAAACTGTTAATTTTGATGAAATCCACATCACCTCATAGGATGAAGTGTCAATCAGTTCCAATCACACTAA
>NC_029794.2:90015131-90020620 GCF_000816755.2 Arachis ipaensis
CAAAATAGAGATGATGTTATATCCATTAAAAATGAGTTTTTATTGATAAAATTATCTAAATTTTAAAAAATTATTTAAAAATTTTAAATTATTTCTTCTAACCTAACCGAACCTAATCTCAATTCCAATTATAACTCTAATTTTACCTACCCACAATTTCAAACTCATCACTATTCCAATCCTTTACAACAATAAAAAATAATAACGGAAGAATTCACCAAATTTCATAGCTATGAATCCTTGTAAACTCATTTGTCGCTGTCACGATCTCCACATATTTATCCTTGTGTCTCTTCTTCTTCAACTCACGCTACAACACAGACTCCGACAACAAGTTCGTAGTGCCAACCACATTCTCCGGCAAGAATCTAACGTCTTTAATCTCAGCATATCCTTTTTATTTTCCGACACGAGCTTTTTTAACTTCCACAAGCCATCACTAACGGCACCGAGATTGAAAGGTCCCCTTCCTTTGTCGTGCGTCATAACAGAAAAATCTACGTCCTGCATAGTACGAATGAGGGACAAGTGTTGAATTTGACAAGGTGCAAGTGATTTTATTATTGGGTTCAGGTACAAACAAGGGAAGAGCAGAAGTAGGTGATGGTGGCTACTGTTGATGGATTCTAGTAGAACAAGTTTTAGTTATTCAAATCGCATGAGAATATTAATATTGGAATATTGGAGACTTGGAGCACTAATATTTGTACAATGTTATTGTTTTAGATAATAAAAGTCCTTGAAGAGAGAGAAAAAGAGAAAGACCAGTACTATTGAATTTGATATTATGAAGAGGAGGCTTAATTTAATTGTGGTTAGGTGTAATGTAATGTTAGAAAAAAAAAAAAGAAAGTGGCAGAGCATTGAGATATGTGGGGTTAGATTAGCAGGGAAAGTTTAAAAATTTTAAATAATTTTTTAAGATTTAAATAGTTTTGTTAATTAAAATTCATTTGTCACAGATATAACATTAATTTTATTTTTTTGAGTATGTCTAAAATGAGCACAATAATTATGTGTTTGTTGGATGTGTCATATTTATATAGACCATTAAATTTTATTAGATAAAAATTAAAGACTAATATAAAAGAAGAACATTGATAGTCTCTAATAAATACAAAATATCCAGAGGTTATGCATTGCCTGGATTTGTTTTTTAGAGCGTCAGGTTTGAAGGTAAATCTTCATAAGTCAAAGGCCCAGTATTCCAAGAGGGTGTCAGAGAGGAGAAAAGAGGTTCTCTCAGGGGTCTCTAACATCCGGTTCTACAATGATTTGGGTAAATACCTGGGAATTAACATCGGTCATGCCAGAACTTCTAGGAAGACGGCTCAGGAGGTTATTGAAAAAATTTCGAGGAAGCTCTCTAGTTGGAAAGGATGCCTGCTGAATAAGGTAGGGAGGCTTTTTCTTGTTAAATCGGTTATGGCCTTTATCCCGGTTTATGAAATGCAAATTTCTCTTCTCCCGAAGTATGCATGTAATAAAATTGATTCCTTGATGAGACAGTTCTTGTGGAAAGGCCAAGCGACCGGCAAAGGGCTGCCTCTGGTAAGGTGGGAGGTCGCCATAACTCCTAAAAGGGCAGGAGGATTGGGTATTAGGGATACTTCCTGTGCTAACATGGCGCTTCTGGGAAAGTTGGTATGGGATTGTCTAAATAATAGTGAGAAGCTGTGGGTGCAGGTTCTGAAGCATAAATATTTCAAGAATCAATCTGGTATGAACGAAAATAGTAGAAATTTTTCATCGGCTACCTGGAAGAACATTGTTAGTGCCTATGAGCATCTTAAAGAAGGGCTTCATTGAAATATTGGGGATGTCCACAAATCAGTTTGGTATGATGAGTGGACTCCTTTTGGTAAGCTTTGCAACCTTGTTCCTTATGTACATATTTCTGAATCAGATTTTATAGTGGCTGACTTGTGGAAAGGGGTGTCTTGGGAGGTTGATAGTCTTACCACGCCTATTCCACATGAGATTAAGCAGTTTATTTGTGGTCTGAGATATCCTAGTTCGACTGAGTTGGAGCTACAGTGGAAGTGGTGACCTGCAGTAACAAAAAAGTATAGTGCAAGGGAGGGTTATAGATGGTTATTAGAGAAAACATTAAATTGAAATGCCAATAGTAACTAGAATTGGTTGTGGAATACAAACATTTCGGAGAAGTTCAAAATTACTATGTGGCTTGGTTTACATTGGTTTACATGATGCTCTACCAACTGAGACCTTTCGATTCAAGCGGCATTTAGTTTCTTCAGATATGTGTAAGAGATGTAACAAGGCGCAGGAGACTATGGAACATTGCCTTAGAGACTGTGAACGATCAAAGGCAATTTGGCATATGTTGGACCCTAGTATCCTGGACTCGACGGTTGGTACTGCCCTTGAAGAGTGGTTTCGGGAGGCCTTGGCTAAAAATGAGGCGTCTTTTGGTGCAGGACTTTGGTGGGTGTGGAGACATAGGTGCAATGACATATTCAATACTAACAACCCTTGGACAGACCACAAGGTTGTTGTCTTGGCCAGAATTACCGCTAAGGACTTACAGGTTTACAGGAATCGAAACAATGCCTTTAGGTCTCTCCGAAATTGCCTGTGTTGGGAACCACCAGTAGGCAACAGTTTTAAAGTTAATTGTGATGCAAGCTTGTATATGGATTCAAATTTAGCGGGATTTGAGTGTATTATTAGAGATTCTAAGGGAGATTGGATCTCGGGCTGCTCTGGAAGCATTCCCCCCTGATTTATCATCAAATGTGAATTATTTGCTGCTTGGAGGGGGTTGATTTTAGTTTGGAATTACGGTTTGAGGGATATTATATGTGAAATGGATTGCCTTGACATTCTGCCCATCATGCATGAGCTTACAAGTGGGTATTCATCTGAAGTAACATATTTGGTTCACAAGATTCATGAGCTTTTATCTCGTCATTGGCTTGTTCACGTTGAGTGGGTGTCCCGAGAAGCAAATAGAGCTGCGGATTGGATGGCTAGATATGGTGACAAGAGTAACTCTAATCATGTTATTTGGTTTAAGCCTTGTGTTGATCTCCAACAAATCATCCGCATAGATATAGGATAGTGTTTGCTTTATTTCTTTCCATGTATAGACACAAAAAAAAATGCTTTAAATGACAATACTTTAATGCACAAAACTTTAAATGATAACAAAATCTTTTATTCTTAAACAATTAAATATAAAATATATAAATACAAAATATATGAATATTTTTTATTCATTAAGATTAATTATTATACAAGAAATTTTTATAATATTAAAAAATTATATTGTTTGTATAATAATTAATTTTAATGAATAAAAAATACTCATATTTTGTATTTATATATTTTATATTTAATTATTTAAAAATAAAAAATTTTGCTGCCATTTAAAGTCTTGTGTGTTAAAGTATTGTAATTTAAATCATTTATTTATGTATTAGGATATTCTGTATTTATTAGAGTCCATCAATATTTTTTTTTATATTAGCCTTTGATTTTCATCTAATAAAATCTAATAATCCATATAAACATGGCACATCTAATAAACACATAATTGTCGTGTTCATTTTAGACATATTTATTTTTTTAAATAGATTTATTAACACTTAAATCTTTCGGGATCAAAAAATAATTATTTATTTTAATAATAAGTAAAAACACACTTGTAAAAACGAAGTCTTTTAAGTTATTTATTTATTTTCAATCATGTATAAGGCAAGTGAACAAAAGATTTTAAAATAAAAGGTAAAGTATATTTTTTGTTTTTGAAGTTCGCTAAATGTTTTTAAATATCTTAAGTTTTATTTTGTTTTAAAATTAAAGTTTTCGATTTAGAACAAATATATTCTTGATAGTTAATTTTTTAAAAAATTTTGGACTAATTCAACAATAATTTTACAAAAACAACCATCAACACAAATAAATTAGAGATAATTATCATACATTATTGTTAGATTAGTTTTAACGTTTTTTAAAATAATTTAACTATCAGTGATATATTTGATAATAAAATTTTGAGACAAAATTAAAATAAAATAAAACTTAAAAATATATATTTTTTTAACAAATTTTAAAAATAAAAAATATATTTTACTCTAAAATTAATAACCAAGGGTTTCTCGTTATTTCAGGAATGTGAAATTGTAACGAGTACAATAAAAGTGCACGTAGTAGTAGTACTCGTCGTCTTCAAGGTTTTGAAAATCGGTTTAAATTAGTCGGTCGAACCAATCAAATCGTGAATCGTTATTAAATACAGTTCGGACAGAAGCCAAAACCATCAGATTGAAAAATCAGCATTAGACTGTCGAATTGGCTAGAAACCGATCGATCGAATCGAACCGTGACCTAAACGTTTTTTAAATTATGTCAAAAATGATTGTGTTATGGTTGCTGAATCCTATTATCCTAACTCCTTAAGTTCCCTAAACATTATCCCTGTCTTCTCGAGTCTCCACAACGGGCAGAACACGAAGCAGCACTCACCTGGATGGCTAGACTTCGAGCTTCTGGTACAACTTTCGTCCAGCCACGGTCGTCGTCGCAACTTCCGTCCAGCCAACCTAGCTCTGTTCGCACAGCCAGCTCTGTTTGATCTTCAAAAATCAAAACCACTACCAGTGCCGTTTTTCGTCGCACAGCCATCGACGCCAACTTTGTTCTACACTTTCACCCCGTCAGCCACTGTCTTGCATTTTGCCAGTCACTGTCCCTGCCAAATCTGCTTTTTTCTAAGCTTCCAGCTTCTAGCCCTAGGTATTATTTTTTTCTTTGTAATAATAATTGTTGAATAATTGATTAATTGTTGTTAGTTAACATTACTGTTAAAGCATTGATTATTGATTAATTATTGAAGTATTGATTAATTGTTGGGTTCTAAATTTGCCGTTGAAGCATTGATTAATTGTTGAAGCATTGATTAGCTATTGGGTGCTAAACCTTGCTATTAAAGCATTGATTAATTGTTGAATAATTGATTAATAATTGAATAATTGATTAATAATTGAATAATTTTGCCTGTTGTCTGTTGAGATTATTGGGTTGGAGTGGGTTGCTGTGATATTGTAATTGGATTGCATTGTTATTAGATTGCTGGTAATTTTTAGGTATGGATGAGAATATCAACCAAAAAACACCTAGGAATAATAATGCATAGAATAATTCGGCTTCAAATCCTATTGCCTAAAATCTGCAGCAAGTTATAGCGGATTTTGATGATTGATGATAAATTTAGATGTTGGCATTTTATGTTTGGTTGGTTGTATTTGTAATTTGACTTTTAAGTTTGTATTTAAATAAGCTTATATCACTGTAATTTATATAGTACTTTTAATTTGGATGATATTTTAAAAATAATGTTAAACTATAATTATATTTTAGTGTGTTAATTTATTATTTTATTATAAAATAATTTTTCGATTAAATCACGGTTGAACTGGTTGAACTAATAAATTAGTAAACTAATAACTAAAGCGGTTTGATAA
>NC_029794.2:90020626-90028978 GCF_000816755.2 Arachis ipaensis
TTCATCAGATTCATCTTCTGAATCCTCTTCTTTTTTTGGTTCAACAACCTTCACTTATTTTGATACACCAGTCTAAGCAGCAGGCATTTTAGATTGGGAAAACTTTAGGGCAAAAAACATAAATAAGTCAAGAGGAGAACAACTTTACACAAATCAGCTAAAGCAAAATCTGATTCATCAATCAACCAAACCACGTTTACATGTAGTTTGAACCTACCTGCTTCGAACTTAGATAGCATGTAATTCGAATCATGTAGATTCGAATTACTCACTGACACACAAAGCAACATATTTCGAATTCAGCTAATTCCGAATTACACAGTAACATGTAATTCGAATCAGGTTGATTCGAACTACTTCCAATGATGCAATTCCATGTAATTCGAAGTGGGTTAATTCAAATTACACAAAGTATAGTTCGAACCAGGCTGGTTCGAATTATAAAGGAGCAGAGGTATATATATATATGGTGTGAATGTGAGTTACTCTCATTAGAGGGAAAAAATGGCTAGTGAGGAGAGTTTTGTAGTGTTGGTTCACTACAGAGGATCGATTAAGAGGAAAACACGTTCCGGTGTGAAGTTCACTGATAAAGGATCCTCTCAATATTTTCGTGAGGCCTACGACGAGGTATGATGACCTTGTTAACTCTGTAGTGCTGAAACTTGGTCTGGAAGGTGTGAAACAGGTTAAGAAGTTTTTCTATCGCATTCCAATCACGGTGCTCCAAGAAACCGTGAAGTATGATTGTTTCACGATCGAGAGTGATAAGGACTTGCAGGTCAGGTTTCATTGTCGCCGGCAGTTTCCCGAAGTGAGGACACCAGAGCTGTTGGCAAAGTTGGTTGATGTGGTATCCAGCTCGGGGGGTTCGAACCGGAATACCCTCACTTTAGGCACGGTAGCCGATTCTAGCTCCAGACCATCCGGTGCTTCTTCGTCTGTCCCTGTGTACGAGCCACCCGTCCAGCCTGTCGCCTCCCCTTCGTTCGCTGTTGATCTCAATGGCAGTGTAGGCGGCGAGGTTGGAATAGGGAATTTTGTGCCGACCTCTTTACAGTGTGCTGCACCGGCTGGGATTGGAGATGGATTGTTGGATGATCTAGAGACGATGATGTGGAGCCGGATATGATTGCTGATGACAGTGGCGATGATATTGGAGCGAGTGAGCCTGCAGGGGCGGGAGGTGGTTCTAGCTCTGGCACACAGCAGTACCCTCCACATTTTTCATCTTTGGACATGGATGCCATGAGGCAGGAGGGGGTTCTTGGGGAGCCTGCTGGATTTGGCGCTAGAGATGCGGAAGGTTCGGCAGGTCTGACAGAGTTTCAGGTTGGTCAGCAATTTCAGGATAAAGATGAGGCTGTGTTAAGTGTAAAGACTTACAGCATCCGACGAGGGGTACAGTACAAGGTAGTGGAGTCTGACTATCACCGGTATGTGGGAAAGTGTTCTGAGTTTGGGAATGGGTGCACATGGTTGATTTGGCTGAGTCTCCGGCAGCGCAAGGGCATTTGGGAGGTCAAACGGAGTCCAGTTGACCATGTCTGGTACTGTTGCAGTCCTTAGGACGAGCCCTGTTCGAGTTGGGGGACAGCTGGACGAGTCTCAAGCTTATTTTCACCGACTGTTCTGGACATTTCCACCATGTATCGAGGCATTCCGTCATTGCAAGCCGTTGGTTAGTATTGACGGTATCTAACACCCACCAACTCCAGCATGCCCTCCAGCGTCCCCCCCACAGGTCCGTGCTGATCGTCGTCGTCGTCGTCACCATGATCACCGTGATCGTGATCCGCAGCACGTGCTCTCCATCTGCCTCCACGCCCTCCTCGTCTACCTCCACGTCTACCGTCCGCGTCACCGTCGTCCATAGCCTGGTCCAGCCACCTCCACTCACGCTGGCTCTGTCCTGTCCCCACACGAGCTCTCCTCTCAACCCGACGCCTATCCGGCACGTCGTCAACACGATCCATATCAGGAACTCACCCAGCACCCCTCTGCGTCGCCTCCACAGGAATAGGAACGGCTCTCGGATCCCCCAGGTATATCTCTGGTGATAAGAACCTCTTTCCATGCTGATTCCACCACTCCAAGAAGTCATGTGAGGGTCCAGGGTCTGCGACAGCATCGAACTGGAGAACATGGTCCGCACGGCTCTCCCAATGAAGATGCTAGAACTGCAAACTGTACGGGAACCAACGATCACCTCCTCTCCCGTCCTTCGACATCAGAAAGTCGATGTTCAGGGTGGGCTGGGGACGGGGCTGGACTCCGCCGAACTGCGGTAAAACCCTATCTATCTAATGCTACTCTATCACGGCAAAATATATCAGTAACGTCACAGACCGCCATAACGCCGTATGATGAGGCTCCAACACCTTCGGATGCACAACCTGTAGTACGTCGGGGGAGCTATACGGCATCCAGATGAACTGCAAAAAGATTTCAACATTGTCGAGCCAATTCATGATCTGAAGTCATAAAGCTTAATTAATTAAATAAACATTGGCGGTTAGTATACTCACATCTCTGGCCTGTAACATGTCTATCCTCAGCCTCCACATCCGCACTCTAGGTCCCTTCTCGCTACCGGAAAGGTTGTAACCTGACCACCTGCATCTCACATCGGTGTTATAGCTACTTAAAAGTGTGACAGAATTGTATAACATTACAAGCGTACATGAAATTAATTAATTTAACTTGAAATAGAAAAGTCCGAGAATGGTACCTCGAGGCCAAAGGCCAGCTGCACGTATCATACCCAGCAGGCCTAAACCTAGGAAAACGCCAAAAGATCCAAGACTGAAGTAACTGTAATGGGCCCGCTAACTTCACCACATGTCTGTTGGCCACTCATCACATGCACCGGTACAACCATGCTAGTGCTGCAGACCCCAGCTATAGCCACCTATCTCCTCAAGCCTAGCCACATAGGGTAGCCATCTGATGTGAATACGGTTGCCGGACTTATCGGCAAACAGCTGAGTGCCCACAACATCATGATATAGGCACGAGCAAAGCGCCGCACAGTCTCCTCATCAGCTCCCGCGGGGCACTCTCCAAAAGTCTCCTGGAACCAGGTGCAGTTTACTGCGAACTTCTGAACTTGACTTGGAAGAGGAATCACTCCAAGCAACTCCTGGAACCACATCTAAACTAGACGGCCACCCTGGATGTATATCTGGAAATCTGTCAGGCAACCACTGACATAATGCCCGTCCACTGGCAACCCCAACTGGTACGCCACGTCTTGAAGTGTGATCGTGCACTCTCTGAACGGCATGTGGAAGGTGTGCGTTTTCGGATGCCATCGCTCGACGAAGGCACTGACAAGTGGCTCATCTAATCAGAACCATTTATCGTTAAGTCTTGCAAGATGGTATAATCCGGCCATCTGCAAGTACGGAACGTATCTCTCATCGAGTCGCATGCCCTGCTGCCACCGCATGCTCGAGATGCAACGTTGGGGTTGCGCATTACATGGACCGCATAATTAGAACCACTTGCAAAACCACTAACAAAACCAACTAACAACATAAACCACTTATGGAAACCACTAACAAAAACCACATACAAAAGCAATATAATAAACCACTAGCAAAATCGCATGCATAAACCGCTAACATAAATCGCATACATAAACCACGTGCAAATCCACTTACAAAAATCACATGCGAAACCACTAACATAAACCACATACAAAACCACTAAATAAACCACTTCTAAGACCACCAACATAAACTGCTAACATAAACCGCTAACATAAACCATCAACAAAACTGCATACAAAACCACTAAAATCAACCACACGCAATACCACTAACAAAAACCACTAACAAAAACCGCTAACATAAACCACTTACATAAACCACATCCAAAGCCACTAACAATCCCACATGCAAAACCACTAAACAAAAACCACTAACAATACCACATGCAAAACCACTAACGTAAACCACTAACATAAACCGCCAATAAAACTACTTCAATAAACCACATGCAATACCGCCAACAAAAACCACATGCAGAACCACAAAAATAAACCACTAGCAAAAAAAAATTAACTACTAACCTCGTCGTTGATGACCCCGGCAATATGAGCCACTCCATCCAACCGATATAGTCTACCTGGATCGTCCCCCATCAGCTAAATATCCTGCTCGAGCCTTTGTCAGATTGAATCTGGGTCGTTTTCTCTGGGATTTGGTGGGGTCTGAGAGTGGAGAAGTGATTCGAATGGGGGTGGATTCGAACTCCTTTTATAGCAAAATCTAGTGTAATTCGAAACAGGTCAATTCGAATTACTACTAGTGGCCAAAAAAGAGTAATTCGAATCAGCTAAGTTCGAATTATGTACTTTTTCGTTTCACAAGCTAATTCGAATCAGCTTGCCTCAATTTATGCAATTGTAATTCGAATCCATGAGATTCGAATTATGCAATGTTCACGTGCTAACATAATTCGAACCAGCTTGTTTCGAATTACATTCAAACCTAGTTCGATGTAACCTGATTCGAACTACATGATTTTGTGCAATGGTGGATTCCTGAATCAGTTTTCCATTTAGCTGATTTGCGTAAAATTTGCTTCTCCATGGCTTATCTTAGTGTTTTGCCCAAACCTTTACTTCCTCAACTTTTACTTCATATGAAAAATCATCCTCCACATTATCAGCAACATCATTCGTCTTGTATCTATAAAAGTGGACATTGGCGTTGTTGAAAGTGTGGAAATGCTCAAACTCCTCAACCAAATCAAGAACAAAGTAATTGTTATTATGTCTAAAAATAAAAAGTAATGTTTAACACTCTAATTTGTTAAAAAATTATATTTAATTTTTAAAATATAAAAAAAATTAAATATTTAAAATTTACTAAAAAATAAATTAAACAAAAATTAAATACCACATAACTGGCCCATAAATAAATTTTTGTTCTCCATCTTTTAAATAAGAATAAATTATCAAAAATGCACTTGAATTATCTTCGTGCAAACAAAAATGCTCTTAAATTTTGTTATCAACAAAATAAAATATCCTAAACAAAATTTAAAAATATTTTTATCAATAATAAAATAATTCGGATACATTTTGAATGAACTATCCTTTGAATAAACAATCACAGGCTCACTGGATTTGTCCTTCTTGGACTCACCAAGAGCAACCTGAGAAAGGTGTATGTTGTCTACTTAACAACCTCACCAACTTTAACTTCAGCACCCCAAGATATAAAAAATAATTTAAAAAATTGAAAAAAATTTGTGACGATTACAAAATGGTATTTATATTATAATAGATGATATAGAATAGAGATATTACATTTTCCTAATGGTGGGGAACATTGAAACATATTATCCCTCTAATTTTATAGAATTCCCCTAGTTTGCATTTTTGCAAATTCGGAATATGAAGTATCCTAATCAACTGGATGCGCATTAGTAATATTGGTTTGTATTTTTTATAAAAATTTAAAGTTTAAGATATTGCAAAATGAAAAGTTTAGAGTGTGTTTAATTTATATTTATATTTTTAATAATTTTTTTTCAAAAATAGATTAAATAACTTTTTATAAAAAAAAAAAACAATTGCATTGAAAAATATCATTTAAGTTTTTAAGATTAAATCAAACAAATTTTAAGTAGACAGAGGAAGATCAAAAGATAGGGATATAGCAGAAAAGGATACGGAAATAGAGAAAATGAAAGAAAGTGTGAGAGAAAGTGGATAATGCTGACCCTTGGCACATGGAATAGCCACTTTAAGATTCTGCCCAAAAAACAAAGCCTACACTCATCTTTCCCCTTTCCCTCTCCTTCCAAATTTCAATATCTTCATAATGGGCCCCATTTACTTACCCTACCCATCGAAATTTTCAGGTCTAGTAAATAGGATAATTACCCACTAAATAAACCACCAACAGCCGACCCCAAAAAAAAAAAAGATAAAAGGAATAATAATTCTGACCCAAAAAAAGAATAAAAAAATGACAAAGATAAATTCTGAACAAAAGGATCATTAACCTTTAACCTTTACACATGTAGCTTAATTCGAGTAATAATCTAATCTAATTTCTGTACATTTCCGTGAAGGACAAAACAATTTTTGTCAAAAAAAAAAATTTTAATTTTTAATTTGTTTATTTTGAGATAATATAATTTTTTTATTAAAAAATTCGTTAAATAATAATAATAGTTATTTTTTGGTGAAAATTTTAAATTTCTAAGTTTTTTTCAATAATATAACTAATTATAATTACTGCTACTATCATCTTCTTTAATTTAGTCATTATCACTTCTACCTCTTTATTTTTATTGTGTAATCATATTTTATCATTATGGTTATCTCGTCTACCATCATCATCACCAATACCAATATTATCAACATTATTAATGTTCTCTTATTTAGTTTTTTACTGGATGTTATTTTTTTTCTAAAAAATATTCGTACTATAATTACTTTTTTTTAAAATAAACTTATTAATAGTTTCTAGTAGTTTAAAACCTCACCGATTACAAATAAAACTCTCCACAAAATTAATCTTTATTATTATTTAATGAATTTTTTAATAGAATAAAAGATCATATTGTCTCAAAATAAAAAAATTAAAGACTGAAGTGTACTTCGTCTTTGGACAAGAATCACTTTATCTTTCATGAAAATAGACAAAAATAAAATTAGATATTTACTCGATTAATTATTATAATTAGTTAATAGTTTAATTTAATTAAATTAACAATTAATAATGTAAAGAAATTTTATATTATCACGTAGCTTAATTATTACATTTTTATGATTATTTAAACAGTAAATATAAAATAATCATTTTTTTTTACCAAAGATAGGAGACTCGAACCCGCAACTTCTTAATTGAATATGAGAAGACTATGTCATTTGAGTTATAACTCATTGACAAAAAATAATCATTTTTTACTAACATAATAACATATAATTAAATGTTTATACGAAACATTATTATTTTAAATTAATTTAAAAGTTATTTCTTTTGATTGGCAACAACATGATTTTGACTTAAAATTAATTAAAGGAAAAGTTTAGGGGTCAGCAACTTTGTTAAATTCTGTCCAACATGTAACCAGCAAAAAAAAGTGAACTATTAGATGAAATTTTATACCAATCTTATACTATTAAAATCATTATTGATGACTATTTAATGACTACAAATCACAAAAATTACTAGCGCCTAGCATTCCTCTTAATAAAATTGTGAAAGAATAGAAAAATAAAAGAATTATGAAAGAAAAAGATGAAGAAATTTTATTGATTGTTGATTGAATGAATTGTAAACTATAAAGGTAAAACTAAGTATATATAGAGTATTGGTCTATGAAAGATAAAATTAGATAAAGATAAGATATAGATAAAGATAGAGATAACTATAAGATAAGATAAAGACTAAATTATAATTTAATTTGTGTATTCTGTTGGGCTGAATTTGTGGGCCGTGAGACGTCTTTATTGTTGTCATGGGCTAAGGTGGAAGAGTGGTTTAATACCTCTTAATTAAAACCACACCCCAACATTCATCTAGTACAATTTTAGGAAAAGTAAGATATCATTAATTACTTTATCCATAGCATTTTCTCAATAAGATTTGCTGGAGGAGAAAATTTTATATACATTACTATAGAAGAACAGTGTTTTTCATTTAATTATCACAAAGTGGTTAAAAAAAAAAACAGAATATATAATTAAAAAAATTAGCAAACAATTATAATTAATTATTGGTAAGATTTTATATTCAGATGATGGTAGAAGGAAATTATTTTTAAACTGATGCATAAAACGTGTGTAATGCAAGATCATGATAGTAGAGTCATGTATTGCACAACTATGGAAATTGATGATTCTGATTTCTTTTAGATATTTGCCAGAAATTTTAGTGTAACATTTAATTATTAGATTTTTTTGGTATTTTTAAAAATTTTGGAAAAGAACAGATATATTGTGGCTAAAAAATTTGTATATGGAAGTAGAATGAGTGTTATACTTTAATATGGTAATTTTTGGTGTTTTTTAAAATTATGAGAGGTACACAAATCGAAAGATCTGATTTGTGTTTAAAAATTTTAAAAGTTTGGAATACACAAATCGAATCCACCGATTTGTGTTGAAAAAATAAAAAAAATTTGGAGTACTCCGATTTGTGTACTACAAATTTTTTTAATTTTTTCAACACAAATTAGACGGTTCGAGTACAGAAATCGGACGATTCGATTTGTATTCCGTATATTAAATCATCCCACATTTTAAAAAAATAATAGCACAGTAGATCATAATTTAAAAAAATACCATTATTAATCTAATATTAAAAATAAAAAAAGTGTGTATAT
>NC_029794.2:90029059-90029423 GCF_000816755.2 Arachis ipaensis
ACAGTGCCTATATTTTTTTTTTATTCTTATATTTTTGTTAAAAAGCAAAAAAGACAATATATTTAAAAATACGACATTCTAACTTCATATTAAAAGTTTTTAGCCGGTGATAGAATCTCCTTCGTTGAAGACTGAAGAGTTTAATTACTGTTTATGGATACCATTATTAAATAAAATAATACATTAGTCACAAAAAAAAAAATAAAATAATACATTATCATCATTTCTAATTTTAAAATAAGTGTCAAAAATTAATTTTATATAGATTAAAAATTTAATTTTGGATAAATTAAATAAAATGAATTATACAAAAAGTTATTAACTTTTATTTTTTTAAGTATTTAATCCTGTTAATGTTTTCCAC
>NC_029794.2:90029437-90034049 GCF_000816755.2 Arachis ipaensis
TGTTTTCCACCTTTATTTAATAAAAGTATCATTTAAAAAATTAATTAATATAATTTTACACGTATAAAAATAGAAGTGCATGCTATGGTAAAAAAGAAAAATAGTAAAAAAAAAAATAAAGATTCACTTTGATAAATAATTAGATACATATCAAAAAAATGTATCATTTTTATTAATTTTTTAAAATAAAGTAGACATTCTTTTTATTTTCTCTACACAAATTTTTTTTTTATCATAGAATCATTCAAAAATAAAATCCTTTATTAATGACAAAAAGCACCAATCATTTTTCCCATACTTAACGTAGAAGCCACCACCATTCACCAACAGCAACACGAACTTTTCTGTTTTCAGTTTTTCCCGTTTCTTTTTCTGTTATTTTTTTATTACAGATGTAGCCATTGGTCCATTATTCTTTCTCCCACAGTTATGATGGTACGGTGATAATTAAAAGCAAATAATAACATCTAAACCCCAACGCTCCTACTATATATAAAAAACAAACACTTGAACCAAACTCATACTTACACATATAAACTGATAAACATATTTATCCAAATCGAAGGGAAAAAATAGAAAAGAAGAGAGTGATGGTGGTTCATAGAATAGAACTGTGCATAGCTATGGTGAGAATGGCGATAGAGTTCGTGATGTCGGTGGCGGAGACGGTGGTTACGGTTCAAGAGAGGAACACGGAGCCTCTTGGTTCTCTCCACCGTACAAGTACCCCTCTCCCTTTCTCTGGTTTCCTCCCTTAAATACAATTTCCATCCATTCATTAATAACTTGTATATTTTATACATAGATAATTAGGGTTACTGATTTATTATTATTACATCAACCATTGTTGTTTGATGCGATTTTATTATGTAAATTAAAGAACAGGGAAACATAGATAGATGCGCATGTTCTAGAATTTTGCGGCTTTTTTGTTTTATTTTCCCTTTTTTTTTCTGGATTCCAGATCCTTTTTTTTTTTTTAAATCTGGTCTTGTTGTAGCTGATGATTATTGCCTTATTTCGGAGTTGCAATTTTTAATTGAAGGATGAATTATTGGCTTCGTATCTGATTTTGTTTTGTTTATTTATTTATTTATTTTGGGTTTGCTTCTTCTTCATCTGATGAAGTTTCCAATTCTTTGCTCAGTGCCACAGCAGAGACACGTTCTGTTTTTTAAGCGTGGTTTAGTTTCTTTCCTTTTTTATTCACGCAATTTTTTTCTGGTAATTTCGGTTGAGGAGGCTCATTGGAACTTGGGACTGACCAATGAGTTAGTGTAAACAGTTTTAGTTTTTTTTTTCTTTCTTTTTTGTTTTTCTGTACTACAATGTAAAAATGATCTAATTTCAGTATTTCACATAGATAAAAGTAATTTTGGAAGAAACAATATAAATAAAAAATAGAATTTTAACTTATGTAATATAGTATTATCTAATTAAATTAAGTCAAAAAAATTAAGTAAATAGTAATGTCAATAAAAATGTTATTTATTTATGTGTACGTGAATGTCAAATGTAATTTCGACAGGAGAGGGTTACGAAAAATTACATATCTTTTACTTAAATAAGTATTTTTTTAGTGGAAAATTATGGCTTATTAATTATTATCAAGTAGTATTACAAATAATATAAGTTGAATAAATTATAATTTCTTTTTTTCTTTTCAGTAAAGCGAATATATAAAAACAATATCTGTAGTTACGAGGTCGGTTGCTCGTCCTTATGAGTTATTTTCCAAGCAATTATACAAAAAGATGACCTGTCCAGTGTCCTATCCTATCTGATTCTGATCTGTTACAATTTTTGGTTTTCCTGCCAAATGGGAAGATCGTAACTAGGGATGGCAACGGGGACATGCCCCAGCCCCCCGCCCCCGCTCTCCATAATCCCTCCCCGTGGATTTGGATTTTTGCATATATTCATAGATTTAAAAAAAAAAAATTAAGAAATTGAAAAAAATAAAAAATCTTAGTAATCATCTAGGTAACAAAAATCTTAGTAAGTTGTAATCATATAAAATCTGAGTACAATAATAAAATTTCAGAAACAAAAATTTAATAAACAACAATCAATTATTACAAAATTTTAGTAAAATAACAAAATCTCAACACAACAACAATCTCAGTACAATAAATAATAAAATTAGTTTAACAACTATTATAATAAAATTTTATGCTCAATCTTCGGCTATGATTTTGATAATATATGAAATTATAAAATAATTTTTATGTTCACAAAGGCTAGACAGGCAACGAGCGAAGAAATCACAGAGGTTGACATATCAGAAAGAAGAGCGACAAACGACAAGAGGCTAACAATGGCGATGAAGAACGATTTTGCTGGAGGCGGTGGCGGAGACAGCACTGCAACAAAGACGATTCTGTTATGACGATGAAGACGAAGACGACGATGAAGATGATTCTCCTCTAACGCAACAAAGACGGCAACGATTCTTCTTAACGATAACGTTCTCTTCGGGCTGGGTCAGGGCCACCACGACGATGTTCTCTTTGGAATGGGTCAGATACATGACAATAATTCTACAATGACCTTGAGAGCGAGAGGGGGTAGATAGAGGGGAGGAACGTGACAGTGAGAAGGGAGAAAGGTGGCAGACGACAGTGAGAGAAAAGATGACAAGAGAAGTGAGGAGGAAGATGGGTTTTGCTTTGAAGAGAATTTGAGAGGAGAGGTAGTGACATCACAGAGAGAAGGGTTAGGAATTTAGGTTTCTCAAAACTAATAAGAGTATTTTAGTCATTTTCTATACACAGGTATTATATGGGTCTCGACAGGGCAGAGACTTCTATCCTTGACTCCACCCCGTTTATTATACAGGTCCCCATCCCCCGTCCTTGCTGGTGCGGAATTAGAATGCCCACAAACTAACCGACAAGTACACCGAGTCGTACCAAGTAATACCTCAGGTGAGTGAGGGTCGATCCCACGAGGAGTGATAGACCGAGCAACAATAATCAAATGATTTACTTAGTCAGGCAAGCAGAAAAAGAATGTTTTGGGATTTCAATTGCATTAAATAGTAAACCAAAAATTTAGAAGGCAAACAGTAAAATTGATGTGAAAAATATGCAAGAAAACAGTTAAGGTTTTAAAGTTGTTTACCTTCCGGATTTCTATTTCTTACCAACTATTTTAATAATACAAAATTCAATTCATGGCAACTGTAATTGACTAAACCCTAATTTCTTAGTAATTTAATCTCCTCTAACCTAGTTAACCGCCAATTCCTTGGTCACTTAATTTCGATTAGAGGGTTAAGTTCAGTTCTAGTTTATTGGCCACAGAAACTCTAATTACTCGAATAGAAGAGGATTATATGTCACGTATCCCGTTAAGTCCAAGTAATTAGTGATTTAGGAGGAATTGTTTTCAAGCTTTTGTCCAAGTAAATTACTTTTCCAAGATTCACAAGAATATAATTAGAACAAGGGTTATTCTTTCGATCTACCCAAGTCTTTGAGATGAAGAACGAAAATAAATCCTTGATATTGAAATCAGTGCATTAATTAAAATAGAAGAGTAATAGTATCAATCCATAGAATAAACAGAGCTCCTAACCTTAACAGTGGAGGTTTAGTTGCACATGGCTTAGAGAGAAAATTAGGGTTCTAAAAACTGTAAAATGTAGAATGAGGTCCGTCAAAGAGAAGAGAGCCCGAAGGGCAGAATCTTTTCCCTTTATATCTAACGTAATTTGATTTGAAACTAAAATAAAATAATAAATTCTAAACTTTAAGATTTTGTTTGTAATTGAAAATAACTAAAATAAAGAAAAATATAATAATTAAAAGCTAAATCCAACTAAAGATGCTCCTTAGGTAAAGCTTAGTTTGCATGGCTGACGCTAAACGTTAGGGTAGGCGTTTAGCGTCCTAGAGGGGCAGAACGTTCCCCTTTGTTGTTAGCTTGCTGGCGCTAAACGCCAGGTCCGCGTTTAACACCAGCTTGACAGATTCAAATTTCTCATCTTTTCTTGCACACAAATTCTGCCAAATTGATCCAAACTTTACCTAAAATAATTAAAACATCAAAGTAACTCAAAGTAGTATCCAAAAAAAATTTTAACACTAAAATTTAATTAAAACTTAATAAATTCTAATTTAAAATAAATAAAAAATAAAAAAAATGCTCACGCATTACCTGCAAATAAAAAACAATCCCCAAATTTATCCTTTAGATTCCGACAGATAAATCCTGAGTATCTATCTTGTTTAAAAAAATTGCCATGCCTAATCATATAATAGAACCGCACAAATATACAAGAAAGCCCACCTTTTGTTTTTAAAAGAATGATATTTTAGGCTTTTATTTTTATAATTGAATTTAATTTCGAATGAATTTAATTGCAATGTTACTTTAAAATTTTACAAATACATTTAATTATATATTATATTATCACGTAAATGAAAAATATCTATTTTTTAGTCTAAGTGAATCATATACATATGGTACAGTTCATATAACCAAGATATCTGATTCACTTAGAGATTACTACTAATTATAATTTTAGTGAATGCTCAAATAAAAAAAATAAAAATAAGAATACCCAATGAAGCTCCTTTTTGTTTCATGAATGCAGCATTTTTTTTCC
>NC_029794.2:90034416-90037159 GCF_000816755.2 Arachis ipaensis
CAATGAAGCTCCTTTTTGTTTCATGAATGCAGCATTTTTTTTCCAGAGAAATTGAACAGTTTTTAATTTTAAATATTACAATATTATAAATTTATATATATTATTATTTTAGATAAATAGTAACGTAATAGAATAATAATTAAATGAGAATCCGACGTTATGACATAATATTAAACGCACCACAACAGCAGCATAGCAAAGCCTGAAACCGTCGAATCCAAACGTTAAAGACGTAATTTAAAGATACTAAATGCTCGAAAACGGCACGACCCAAAAGAACAGAGATAAAAGAAAAAGGTTCTCAGCAGGTAAAGACACATGCACTTTATCACCAAAAACACTACTGACTTTAGCATCGGAATGTCTTGCAGATTGTCCACCCAGCCTAGTTAAGTTAGGATCTCCGATCTTCATCCCTTCAGTTCGTAATCTCACTTCAGGTACGAACATTTGGCATCTCTGTGGGGATCCTACTTCACCAAGGATCAGTGGCATCTTCCTTACCAGTGGCCTTTAATTTTTTTTCTTAAAGGAGAATGGACTGGGGAATCCTTCTCCAGGTCATGAAACTCGACCTCAGGACCCCTCCCCTCCCCACTCTCTTCAACCCTATGAGACTGAGGTTGGCGACTGATGGTAGCAAAGGAAGAAACTTGATCATCACCCACATTGATCGGAGGTTGACTTGACAACCTCCTCTTCAACTCAGGGATAGCGACAAGTCCCCCAGCCATATTAACTGAAATAGAAAATCGTTAAAGATACGAAATCATGAGGTAATAAAGAAACTATGAATACAAAACTTACTAATAATGCTTCGAGCAGCTTGTTCGTTTATAAGAATTTCCCTTAAAATTAAGAGACGCTCATTTCACAACATCGTTAGCAAGTTAATACTTAAGAGTTCACTGGTGTTGACACCAGAAATCTGGATTTTCGGTGAAGAGACATTATAATTCCAATACAAATTGAATCTTTTAGCACCTTCTAAAGTCATAAAGAAGGGTGTTGTGCCTTCTACCCCCTCAATCTTGAAGAACTTCTCTTTGAATCCATGGTAGGATTACTCAAACAAAGTAAATATTTTTCTATTAGGGATGTCTCGGAAAGAAATGAACCCTTGACCTTGTGATCGGAAGGGGATGGTGAGAGTAAAAAAATAGAAGAAAACCCTAAGAATAAGTTCAATATTCAGGAACGAGCACAAAAGCTTGAAACCTAGGATAATGGCCCAAAAATTTGGATGGAACTAGAAAGGAGCACATCCATTATGCGTTAGCAAGCTTATCTAGAAATCAGAAAAAGGTAAACGAATTCCTATCTGAGAAAATAAGGTCTCGTACATCCATAGCCAATCTAGAACGGTATCGGCATGCTCGTTAATGCGGCATAGCCGATCTCCAGACCTAGGAATGGAGAAGATGTAAAGGTTGCTCACGTCGGAATCAAAGATAACCCGAGCCTCCCTCAAGTTGTCAAGTTCTTCTCAGGTAACTGTGGAAGTAATTTCCTTGACTTCTTCAGAAACCTAGGAGTATATGTCCACATCTAGCTCACTGTTCATTACAGGGGGCAGGACGGGGTCTCGGCAGATTAGCAGCACTGCCACACTCTCGATTCACGATAACCTTCTTCCTGGTCATCTCGTGAAAACCTACAGGAACACCACCACTATGTTATCACCCATACGTTGCCAAAAATAAAAAAGATCCTAAGAATACAAATCCTATGACTATAGCTCGTTCAAAGCATATAATGTACTTGCAAAATGTAGATACGAAAATTAGGGACAGATAGTAATCATCAACTATGTGGGAACTAAAAAGAGTGATGCCCCTACTACAATGAGCATAATCAGAGATAATAGACGCAAAGCAAGGAATGGCATCCAGAACGAACGAGGGTTCAAAAGAAATCCTTCCAATAAAAACACAAAATGGGGGGAGGAACAGAAACTCCACTCATCTCAAATGGCGATTGCTGTGGAATTTGTTGATAAATGTTACTAACCTTCCTCGAGCACAGCAAAGGATGCAACGGTAAACAAAATAGATAAGGAGAATTTTGTAGAGAGTAAGACAAAATTGTTCATAGCAACGCAAAGACCCAATAAGAGAAATTTGCAGAGAGAAAAGAGGGCAGCTGTTCGTATTTGGAAAATGAGATAGTTTAAAAAGTGAAAAGGTAAAGTAAAAGTAAAATCTATTTAAACTTAAGTTAAAGCTGCATTTATTACTGGAGAGAGAATTCGAAAGTGGGCTGATGGTGCGGATTTTATAACCACAAACTAATCGGTAAGTGCACCGGGTCGTACCAAGTAGTATTTCAAGTGAATGAGGGTCGATCCCACGAGGATTGATGGATCAAGCATAGTTGTGAGAACCGAACCGGTGATCGAACCGGTCAGGCTATTGGGTCACTGGGTCACTGGGTCAATCGGTGGGTCACTGATTGAACTGGTTGACTCGGTCCTATGTAAATAAAAACAAAAAATAGTTAAAAATTTAAAATTAAAATTTAAAATACATATTTTCACTAACATTTTAAGAATTTCAAGCTATTTTAAAATAATATGGAATAAGAACAATAAATATTTTATTATTTTTACTCTATTATAGATATTTTTATTTTGTTTTTTATATTAAAATAACTATTATTTTTAATTTTCAATAATTTATTAATTAATTTATATTTATTATACTATTATATACTACAAGTATTTATTAAAAAATAATATTAATAA
>NC_029794.2:90047436-90055876 GCF_000816755.2 Arachis ipaensis
AAATATTTTATTATTTTTACTCTATCATAAGTATTTTTATTTTGTTTTTATATTTAAATAACTATTATTTTAAAATTTTAATAATTTATTAATTAGTTTATACCTATTATACTATTATATACTATAAGTATTTATTGAAAAATAATATTAATAGATATTATAAAATTATGAAAAGAAAAATAAGTAAATTTATAATTATTATTAAATAAAAATATAATTAATTTAAGAATTTTATAATTTATAACTAAAATTAAAATAAATTAAATAAAAATAAATTATTTGATGAAACTCATGAAAGATATTTGTATATATTTAAATTTGCATATGTAATGATAAGGACAAGAGCAGCCTGGTGGCTGTGCAAGGCGCCTCTATTTATGAGGGTGAGGGTTCGAACCCTGCCTTCGGACCGGTATAAGGTCCGATTCACCAGTTTTTTGGTTGAACCGGCTGGTCCGGTCTGATTTTAATAACACTGGGATCAAGCAACAATGAAGTATATATGGAGAAACAGTTAAGGCTTCAAAGATATCTATTTTCCGGATTGACTTTTCTTACTAACTATTTTAATCATGCAAGATTCAATTCATGGCAAACTATATGTGACTAAATCCTAATTCCTTAGACCTTTTTAGTCTCCTCTAACCTTCATCAACCGCCAATTCCTTGATCACTTAATTCCAATTAGAGGGTGAAGTTCAATTCTAGTTTATATGCCACAAAAACCATAATTACCCAAATATAAGAGGATTATATGTCATGTATCCCATTAAGTCCAGATAATTAGAAATTTAGGAGAAATTATTTTCAAGCTGTTGTTCAAGTAAAGAGCTTTTTCAAGTTATACAAGAACTCAATTAGAACAAGGGTCATACCTCCGTTCCACCCAAATTCATAAGATAAAGAACGAAAATATTTCTTAAAATAGAAATCAGTACATGAATTAAAATAGAAAAATAATAGTATCAATCCATACAATAGACAGAGCTCCTAACCTTAATAGTAGAGGTTTAGTTGCTCATGGTTCAAAGAGAAAACTAGGATTTAGAAAAACTGTAAAGTGCGGAATGAAGTAGAAGAGAAGAGAAGAGATTGCCTGAAGGGCTGATTCTTTTCCCCTTTATATCTAATCATAATTAATGTAAAATATATTTTCTAAAACTAAATAATATCTTTTCCTATTGTAAAATAAAATAAAGTTTAATCAAAATTAATTAAGAAATCTCATGTTGGCTCGTTGAGGTGTGGGGACCACTTCAAGTTGCTGAACCTGGCGCCAAACTTGGAGCCAAGTTTGGAGCCACTCTACCCACATCATGCAATTCTTCAACCTGGTGCCAAACTTGGATTTCCCCAAGTTTGGCACCACCAAGGCAGCAAGCAAGGAAGGCGTTGTGATGACCATGTCGCCAAATTTGAGATTTCCCAAGTTTGGCGCCACCAAGGCAGTAATTCCATATGAAAGGTGTAGACTATTATATATCGTTGGAAAGCTCTGGAAGTTGGCGTTCCAATGCCGCTGGAATCACGTCAATTGGACCTCTGTTGTTCAAGTTATTTCTGTTTGAGTGCAAGGAGGTCAAGGTTGACAGCATCATCTACTTTCTTCCTCTTCTTCTACAGAAACTCCATCAAATCCATCCGAATACTACCTGAAATAAACAGAATTGCACACAACTCAAAGTAGCATTCATGGTGGCTAAAAGATAATGAAATCTTGATTGAACTTAACAATTTGAATACAAATTCGGTAGGAAAAGATAGGAAAGATGCTCACGCATCAGCTGATAGTTCGCAAAATGAGAAAAATAATAATCGCCCAAGGAAACTAAAGGAAACTGCTCAGTTTTCTTAAAGAATCCTTTAGGGTCCAATCGAAGAACAAAATTGACATCATAAACTCGGATACCCATGACGAAAAGGTCTATCATAAACTCGAATACCCATGATGAAAGTGACAGGGTCCAGAAATCCGAGTTGGGGGCACTGTTCTAAACAATTAGTAACGTAACAGAACAACGATTAAATGATAATTCGACGTTACGATATAACAAAAAATGCGCCAAAACGGCAGCATGGCAAAGCCTAAAACCCTCAAATTCAGACGTTAAGGACGTAATTTAGAGGCAATAAATGTCAGAAAACGGCACGACCCAAAAAGATAGAGATAAAAAGAAAAGGCACTCAGTGAATAAAGACACATGCACCTTATCACCAAAAACACTACTAACTTTAGCATTAAAGTGTCTTGCAAGTTGCCTACCTGACCCAACCATACTCCAAAGTTAAAATCTCCAATCTCCATCCTTTTAGTTCATAAACTAATTTCAAGTACGAACAACTATATATTTACACACAATATTTTTAAAAGTTGCTATTCACTATTTAATCTAAACCAAGTTTCGAATCCAGATATAATTATAAACGGACAATTGAATTACCGCAGCGTCAAGACCTCAGACCATAACTCCGGCTCTTGTTAAATATTGTAATTTTAGAAGAGAAAGAAGTGGATTTTAAGTCTCACAAAGCACGCTTGGATTAAAGAAGCTCTCGTCTAAACTAAAATGGTATGTTTTGGGCAACAATTCAAAACAATAATGTTTTCATGTTTGGAAGAGAAGTTACTGGAATGGGTCTGTTAATTTTGTGTTAGTCTACACTAACCAAGGAAGCAAGGTAACGTGTGATGTAGGCCGTTTTTGTTAGTCTCGGAGGAAAGAGCCAACCTATATATCTCATGGCGCAATTTTAATTAACAAAGGCCACATTGATTTTTTTTTATTAGAAACCACATAGCCTACGCAGAATTTGACAGGAAACTAAATTAAATATTTACTCTAATAATTTTGCTAACGTCAATTTGAAGGAATTATTAAAATAAATAAATAATTTTAGATATATAAATATATAATTATAAATATTAAATTAAATAAAATAATTTTGAGTTATTGTTTTTCCAACGTTAATAAATATACTCGGTTTCATTAATTAAAACAAGTGTAGTGCTTCTGATGTAATTCACGCATTGACAATTAAGTTAGTTTATATGTAATGACATATGTAACATTAGTAGAGAATCTTAGACTTGACATGGATTAGATTTCCCATTTATATTAGATATGGATAAGGATGAAAATCTAATGCTGTCCTGCAGGTGTATATATATATATTATTTAGGTGCACTTACAAGCGATTTATGTAACTTACTAATTAAGCTATTTAATTTAAGTTGCGTAGAATTTTATTTTATTTTTTTCTTCTTCTTCTATTTTTTTTTTAATTTTTTTTATTATTATCATCGTTATCACTACATCTATCTCCTTTTCCTCCTCTTCTTCCTTCTACTCCTCCTCTTTTTCCTTTTGTTTCTTTTTTTATTTAAATTTTTTTATCTCCTCCTTCATTTTCTTCTTTCTCCTCCATCATCATTATCGTCATCACCAATCATCATTATCTTCTTCCTATATGCGTAAATATATATTATTCCGTTGCACTACCAAGTGATTTATGTAACTAAGTAACTAAGCTGTTTAATTTACGTTGCGCAGAGCTTCGTCTTCTTCTTTCTTCTCCTACTCTTCCTCCTCTAGCTTCTTTTTCTTCTTCTTCTCCTTTTTCTTTTTCTTCATCTTTCTTTCATTATCGTCATCGTTACCACCACATCTATCTCCTCCTCCTCCTCCTCCTCCTCCTCCTCCTGTTTTTTTTATTTGAATTTTTTATCTCCTCCTTCCTTTTCTTCTTTCTCCTCTCCATCATCATTATCGTCGTCACCAATCATCATTATCTTCTTCCTGTACGCGTAAATATATATATTATTCCGCTGCACTACCAAGCGATTTATGTAACTAAGTAACCAAGCTATTTAATTTACGTTGCGTAGAGCTTCGTCTTCTTCTTCTTTCTTCTCCTCCTCTTCCTCCTCTAGCTTCTTTTTCTTTTTCTTCTTCTTTTTCTTTTTCTTCATCTTTTTTTTTCATTATCGTCATCGTTACCACCACATCCATCTCCTCCTCCTCCTCCTCCTCCTTTTTTATTTGAATTTATTTGATTGCCTCATTTCTTTTCTTCCTCCTCCTCCTCCTCCTCCTCTTCCTGTTTCTTTTTTTATTTGAATTTTTTTATCTCCTCCTTCCTTTTCTTCTTCCTCCTCCATCATCATTATCGTCGTCACCAACAACTCCAACATTTTGCTAATATTTTTATCAATTCTGATTTTCTGTGGTGACATCATTAAATAATTTCGGACCAAAAATATTATCAAAATGAAACATTGTATAATACCAAATAAACCGAAAATTATCCATTATATAAATTCGAATTCAGAAACAAGTCAATTTTGAACAAAAATATATCCAAATCAATTTTGGATAAGACAATGTTATCAATATGACAAAAATTCGATGATAATGATAACGACGATACGTATTAGAATAAGACAATGATAATAATGATGATGATTATGATGATGATGATGGAGGAGAAGAATGAAAAGGAACGAGGAGACGAAATTCCGATAGGAGGAGGAGGAGGAGGAGGAGGAGAAGGAGGAGGAGGAGGAGGTGGTGTTGTTGGTGACGACGGTAATGAAATTGAAGAAGAAGAAGAAGAAGCGCAAGGGGGGAAGGGAAGAAAACGGAAAAAGAAGCGCGTAACTCAAATCACTTGAATGAACTTGGATGTTAAAATTGCTTGGATGTGGAGAATTGTTCTTATAGTTATAGCTAACTCAGCCAATTTAAAAAATTTTGTTTTGTGCTCTTTTTATATTTGTGTTATTGTACAACCCTAAGTTACAAATCACTCATTATACGCATTTTCGTTCTCTCTCTCCCACTCCTCTTCCCATTCGCCGTGCCTTTAGTGTCTGCCTCATTCCGCCCATCGTGCTGCCGTCGTGTCTCTGGTGTGCCACCTTCGTCGGGCAAATCGGCTCCCTCTAATCCCCAGCCCTCTGTTGCATGCAGCCGCTTCTCCTCTCGCCTCCTCTCTCGCAGTCATTTCGCATTACTGGCATCCATTATGTGGTTGTCCCCTCCATTGTGATGTCATGGGCAGCCTGTTGATGTTGGCATCATCCTCGCCATCACGCTGCTTGCACAATGCTCGAAGCTCTCTCAAACCTCACCCGTGAAGCAGTACACGCGAGCATCACTGCAGGATTCAGCTCCATTTTGCATCCTCTTTCCTGTCACCTCGTGATTCACAGCCACGCGATTCGCAGCCGCCGTCTTATCTTCTGCACATAGTCTTCTTTTTCTTCTTCTTCTTGGTTTTAGATGATTCTTTTTCGGGTTAAGTACGATTTCGGTCCCTAAGGTATATGACAAAAATTTTATTCGTTCCCAACCTTTTTTTGCATACAAAATCGTCCCTAAGGTCCAACTTGGTTTTAAAATTGTCCTTCGGACAATTATACCCTCACCTCACCCTCTCACCATCTCACTCACCTGTCCCTCCCGATCCTGCTCTGCTTCTCAGCTTCTTCTCTCCCTCTCCCCCTCCCTTCTTTCTTTCTCTCTTTTTCAAAGAATCATAAAGAAAACAAAGACAAACAACAAATTGCAACCTCAACCTCAACATCTCTAGCAACTAGTTCAGTGGCCACCTCCATTGAAACTACTCTCCAACAATGGAAGTTTCAAAACAGAACCCACAAATAAGGAAACAACGAACAACAATGAAAGTTTTAAATCAACAAGTAGATATAAAGCAGAAATAAATAACAAAATTTACATTTTAAAGAACAACAAAATTAACAAATCAACAAGTAGAAATGAAAAAATTTGCAGTTCACAGCATCAATAAGAAGTAGAAATCAGTACCAAAGAATCAATAAATTTGCATTTCAAATATTAAAAAATCAACAAAATTAAAAATAAAATAGAATTGGAACCCTAATTCAGAAGTGAGGAGAGGCATAAGCAAGTGGCAAGTGACAAATGACGAAGAGCAAAGGCAAAATTGCAAAGCGGCAGTGGCGAGTGGCCAAGGAGTGGCGAGGAGCGGCAAGCAGCGAGCCGAGGAGCAACAATCGGGAGAGAGCCATCGCTGAGCTTCCCTTCCCTTTCCCTCCTTCTTCTTCTTTTGTTCTCCATTATTTCTCCCTCTCGTGCGTTTTCTTTTTTTTTATTATTTTATAATTTTTTAGTTAGGGATCATTTAGTAATAAAATTTAAAATTTTGGTAAAAATGACGATTTTAAAACCAAGTTAAATCTTAGGGATGATTTTAGGGAGTGAATCCTCTCCAGTGGAAAAAAAACTGGATACTGTCAAGTGTTGAATCTAACCCTTCATTGCTTTCTCTCTCTTATTTAATTTCGGTCCCACTTATAGAATTAAAAGTGAGAGATCACACTTTATTCTCTCAAGTATTTTTTCCACTGTAGAGGATCCATTTCCACGATTTTATATGTAAAAAAATGTTGAGGACGAAAAAAAATTTTCTGTCTATACCTTAGAGACGAAAATCATACTTAACCCTTCTTTTTACTAGTTTTGTATGTTTCTTTCTACTAAGTTTCAGATGTTTTTTTTTTATGTGTTGGATGTTTCTTTTTTTTTTTGGTTTAAGATGATTTTTTAATAGTTTTAGATATTTCTTTTTTTAGTTTTCAGATGTTATTTTTCAATATTTTTTATTGGATGTCTTGTTTTGTTAGGATTTGAAATTTTAAAAGATTTTGGATATCTCACTTTTTGTTAAGTTTTGAATGTTTTTTTTATGTTCCAGACATTTTTTTTATTAGGATTTTTTAAAATGATTTTTAGATTTTTAAAATGATTTTGAAAATTTTAAATTCAATTTTTAAAATGATTTTACAATAATTTCGGATGTTTGTTATTATTTTGTATTAGATGTTTCTCTTTTAGATTTTGGATATTTTTCATTAGGTTTTGGAGGTTTTTTTCTCCTAAATTTTCGATGTTTCTTTGTCTTATGTTTTGGATGTTTTTTTGTTTTGGGTTTTATATATTTTTAAATAGTTTTAGATGTTTTTTCTTAGTTTTCGGATATTCTTTTTTCAATATTTTGTTGGATGTCTTATTTTGTTAGATTTTAGAATTTTAAAAAGATTTTAGATTTTTTTTATTATGAATTTTTTAAAATGAATTTTTAAAATGATTTTACAATAATTTTAAATGTTTGTTATTATTTGGTGTTAGATGCTTTTTTGTTTAAGATTTTGGATTTTTTTCATTAGACTTCAGATATTTCTCATAATAATTTGAATTCATATTTAAAAAAAAAAAACTGCTAGTTTGACTGTTGTTTGCTATACTCCTAATTAGTTACCTAGCGAGATTACTTTAATTATTATCTCATTTTCAGCGGTGATAATACTTAATTTGATCTCTAAATTTACACATAAATTTTAATTTAGTTGTTAAAATTTTAATTACCTCTATGTAGTCCTCAAATTTTATAAATATGATGACTCACGTTAGTCTTTAAAATAATTTTTGACAAACAATTAAAATATAAAAATAATACAATAAAATTATGACTTCATAAGATTAAATTCGTTACACTATGAATTAACATAACATGTTTATTTCTATACATAGGCATAGTTAGATCCGTGTGGTAAGTACAACGGTTAATACGGACAGGGGCTCAGTAGATGTGTTAGAGCCAATTCGTTAAGATTAAGAAATGAGTTGGCTTAATTTTTTTTATGAATTAAAAAATGCTAATTCGACTCAACTTGTTCAAACGGGTTGACTCACGGTTAGCTAAAAATCTTTTTTAAGTTATTTGCTTTAACATAGTAGTTGAGACTTAACTCAGATGGTAATCTATATGTTTCGTGTCATTTCAATTTTTATATTCAAATTTCTTTGAGTATACGAATTGTCGTTCAAAAGTTTATAATTTTCTTTATTTTTGCCAAAATGAAAGTATTCTTAATGTTTGGAATTCTGTAAAAATTAAAGCTTGTCTTGAGTAAATAACTTATTTTGTCTAACTTTGAAATTCTGTAAAGTTTAGGAAAAATATCTAATAAATATAGTTTATGCTATTATAATCATATTTATTTGACATGCTTATATTGATACTTGTGTTGTATTTTTATATTTTTTTATGTACTTCTTTGATTGACACTCATAAAGAAAATAATTTTATCCTCTATAATAATTAACTGCAGTAAAATAATTGTGGAAGCTCACTTTGATAGGGAAAATTAAAAATCAGCAAAATATTCCCATTTAATTCAATATTTAAAAAAACAAAAAGAGTTGCTTAATTTTTTTAAAAAATGTTAGACACTTTGTCTAGACATTCATATGATAAGTTTTATCGTACATTTTCATACTACAAAATTTGCAATTTCATTTTATCAAAGTTTAGTTATAATTAAACTGCTTTTATTTATAGACACAAAATATTGATATAAAAATACAGAGATACAAAATTATATTTAATAAATACG
>NC_029794.2:90056007-90056539 GCF_000816755.2 Arachis ipaensis
ATACGATATAAATATATATATTATATTTTAAGATATTAAATTAGTATATTTTGTATATTTTTTAACTAAAAAATATAAAAATATTAATAAAAGATAATTTATTTTTTATTATTTTTATTAGTTTTTTATTATTATATATATTTTTTAAATTTTTTGTATAAAAAAAAAGACTAAGTTAAATTTTTATAATTTATTATTTTTTATATTTAATTTATTATTAAATAAAAATATATAAACACTAATTTTATTTTATATTTTATATTTTATTTTTAATGTTCTGTCTTATTTTATTTTTAAAACCAAAAGCAACGTGAGAGGCAGAAGCTCCTACCCAGTACCCACAACACCCCAACCCTCAAATTTTTCATATACAAATTATTATATCGTTATATGTATGTTTTAGCGTTCCACCTTCATTTGTTGATTCCATGAACTACTTATATATGACGAACAGACAAAGAACTTTTATTTTTGTATATTGGATTATGGATAGTGAAGTTTTTAAAGATGATCTAAATTATGTGTTCTATGT
>NC_029794.2:90056687-90070226 GCF_000816755.2 Arachis ipaensis
TTGTATTACTATTATAACAGTATAAAATATTAAAATGATCAAATATTGTTGTATTTCATACTAAAATTTTTTATATCTAAAAATTTTAGCCACAGATATAACTCTCTACTTAGAGTTATAATTTAAAATCTTTTTCTATAATTTATAAAATTATTTGGTTAAAATTTAATAAAAAAAACTCTAAGTTAATTTGTTATTGTCAACTAATATTGATTAGACAAATAGAAAGTGATTTTTGTATAATTTTTAAATTTCATTGAAGATAAAATCAATTAATAAAAAGACTAAAAGTATGTTGAAATTCAACTACCAACTCATAAATATACCAACCTTAAAGAATATGTGAACACAACGCACCACCAACTAAGCAAGGACGAATTTACATGCATATAGGTATGGGGACATATGTCTCCAATGATATTTTAGAATTTAATACAAAATATATAAAAAGTTATATGTTTGACCCTATAGTTTGTTTCATTTTGTCCCCATATTAATCTTATTTTACATTAAGACAATCATTATTTATTAAAATTGATTTGTTACTAATGAGATATGTAATTTAGTTAAATTCATTGTAAGGAGATCTGATTTACAATGTAAGCTAGATACATGTATTTTTTTAAAATATTGAAAATAAAAAACATTAATATTATCAATAATCTAAATTTTTAGCATGTAATTAGTACATAAAAAAGTTGGTAGAAGAGATTAAAATGAATATGTTTGATCAATTACTACTCAAAAAGAATACATACAAAATTTTAGATTAAATTATGATCCAATTGAATTGATTTAAATTTGAAAAATAAAAAATTTCGTACGGTGTTCAAGGAAAGTTCTATGATAAAAATAAATACGGTAATTGTGTCCACTTCTAAAAATGGAAGGATGTGAAGCGTGAAGTTGATACACGATAAATAAAACATAAAAAGATGAGAGAATCATTTGCCAATTGTTAGGAGAGGTTGATGGAGATAGTGGGAAGAGAATTGAAACGGTTATTTCCCACGTGGATAGTGGGAGATAACGTGAGAGATAACCGTTTCAATTCTCTTCCCACTATCCCCATCAACCTCTCCTAACAATTGGCAAATGGTTATCTCATCTTTTTGTGTTTTATTTATCGTGCAGGAAGCTCACGCTTCCCATCTTTTCATTTTAATATGAAGGTTTTAATAAAATAACTCCTTTAAAATAAACTTTTAGTCTGATTCTTTTTGAACTCAGTAGCGAAAAATTTATGAGACAATTTCATTTTGTCTCATGAATATCAGAAAACAGAACAGAGAAGGAAAGAGAGAAGCTGACACCATCATGTATCCTGGTTCAGTTGCCTTGTGCAATGCAACCTACATCCAGTTTCCACCACAACAGTGGTGGAATTTCCACTATAGTTAAAGTATTACATACACCAATTCCACAAGATTGACACAATCCTTTCACTCTCAAGTTCTAACCTAACTTGACTTGGTTATGCTAATACCTAACTCTTCACTCTTAGTGCTCACCCAACTAAGAAAAGGGTACGTCACTGGGACAAGATACAAGACACAACACCAACCTAAAGAAATCTGAAATCACTCTAGGCTTTTCACTCAAGTGTTTCTCTCTGCCTCTTTTCACTCTTAGGCTTTTTCATGAACTTTCTCATTCAGCCTTTTACCTCAAGAAATTACAAAAGATAAACATTGAAAAGAAAATTACAATCTGTAAAATATGAAAGAGATTGATGCTTCAACAGCCTCTTTGCTATGTGATGAACCATATTTGCTTGCCTCTTATTTAGTTTCTCATTCTGGCAGAATGCTCCTTTGACTAGGAAGCACTGTCCAAGTTGATGAACTTTTTCAGAGAACTCTTCTCAGAACATAAACCTCAAAACATTGGTTATCTCTCCTTCCTTCAGCAGAAGCAAAATTTTTCTTTTTGTATCTCTTTGCCTGTTGCTGAGTTGTACTCTACCAAGTCAACTCATCGAGCTGTGTGCTACCAACTTAGCCGTTCACTTTCTTCCATTAGTCCTCAAATTAGGAACTTTGGTTCTGACCCTCTTTCTTGATCGAAAGCCTCAGGATAGCAAAGGAAATTATTTTCAATGGTAATCCCACATCTGAACCCTTGAGTTGCTAGTTTATCTCCAAGAAATAAATTTGACCATTGATTTACAGCAATGGTTAACAGAAGTCACTTTCTCCATTTTTCCCAAATTGGAGTGGCAGAGAGTTGGGGAAGAGGAGAAGAAAGCACGATGCATGCAAGAGGAAATAAGTTACCTTTAACTTCTGCCTTAGCCTAAGATGGGTGGATTTGGGTGATTAGACCTCAACTTTTTTTTTCTTAGCCTTTCTCTTTATTTTCTTCTTTGATGAAAGACTTAGGAACGAAGCTTTCTCTCACTTCTCTGAGTTCTGGCCGAAAAAGACAAAGTGAACGTTGCTTTGGAGGTAACAACTTGGAGGAATGAGCTTGAGTGAACTTTCATTTGGACTTGGGTTGGCTTTCATCTTGATCAGCCCAAGTGATTTCTTTGCTCAATCAATTTGGGCTTTAAGTGATTTATAGCCCATTTTTATTTCTGGTTTGATCTCCATACTATTGGGCTGCTGCAATATTATTTCTTTGGCCTGCATCACTTAATAAAACATAATCAACACAAATTGGGTAGTTAACCCAATGAAAATAATGTTTGTCATCATCAATTATGTTAGTTAATTTCTTAACTCAACAATCTCTCTGTTGATGACAAACATAATTGAAACAATGATCAAAAGGAATTGAAATTTGATAAAGTTTAGAGACTTCCCTTTGATTGTGTGTTGCTCTCCCTTTCCTTTAAAATTATTGCTCCCCTGGATTTGTGCTCTTCTCTTCCTTCCTGTTTATTATTCTCATAGAGAACACAGTAAGGTGCAATACACAATTCAGTTTGACTAAGGAATTTTACACTTCCATCAACACAAGTTTAGCCCTATACTAAACATATCACAGCAGTAATTTTAAAAAATATCCATTTCAAAACCTGCTCAAAGATGAACAAAACAGAGCATCAAGTCTCACAAAGACATGACCAAGCAACAATTCTTGTAAGATAAAGTCAAATTAGATGGTTACAACTTGATCACAGCAGCATCAACTTAATTTCAATATCATAGAAATCACATGATAGCAGCAAATATGTACATGTCAGTAGCAAATTTATCAAAATCAATTCAATATATCACTGTTGCCACTACTCTCCCTTTTATCATCAAGGGAGGAAAGCACTCAATACCAATTTAAAAAAACTGCACCTTAAACCTGCAACAAGATGTTAGAGCAAAGTCCAAAACCAGTAGGTAATTAAAAAAAAGTACAACAGTTGTTAAAAGTCTTATAGTCATCCGAAATAAAACATAGCGTAGTTCAAAAATAAATGACAACAATTTTCATGAGACAAAAGTGAACAAAAGACAACAGCAGCATGAGACAAATTCCGGCATCCAAACTATCTTCCTCAGAATCAGCTTCTTTTTCAGCATCAGTGGGAGCATCTTCATCTTGTTGGAGATTATCAATGAACTTCATGAAGACAGCCATTCTATCTCTGGATTTTCTGAGGAAATTCTCATGCTTGCTAGCTAGCTTCCTATGTTCTCTGTTCATAGCAATCATATAGTTGGACTGGGAGACAAATTCCTGTATCACGTCCTTAACAACCCCGAATAAAGTAGATTTTTGTCCAACTGAGACTGATGTACCCTCGGTAGAAGGTGGGGGAGAAACCTCAGGAACAGATTCATTATCATCATCATCTAGAACCACCCTTTCAAAGTGAGCGGGCCCCTTTTTCTGCTGTTTCACTGAACCACCTCCTTTTAGACATGAGTGTCTATTTTCATATGTCTCATTGGACAAATTAACACCAAAATGTTCAAAAATACAAGTTAAGAACATGCCATAAGGAAGGGCTTTATCTTTCGCACTTCGAACAGAATCAAACATATATCTAATCATTAAATAAGCAAAAGATATTTCTATTTTTGTGAGAAGAGCATACAAAACAAGAGTGTCAGTGTAAGATACCCTTTGATATGAACCACTCTGAGGAAGGATGACATGATTTACTATACGGTGCAACTGAGCACGTTCATAACCCAGGGCTCTGTGAGTAGGAGTGATGCCATCAATAAAAGAAACATGTTAACAAATATGAGCCAGGGCATCATTGAAAGAAATACCAACTCCTTCATCCCACTTATCCGAAGTATATGCACACGCCCCAACATCAATGTATTTCAATGAATCACTGATTGTTTCATTGTTTAACATAATGTCTCGGCCTTTCACATATGAATGAACGCTGCCCTCATGATAAGTCATATTAGCATAAAACTCTTTGACCAAAAGTGGATATACTAGTTTTTTGATATTAAAAAGGTGATTCCAGTCCAAAAATTCTAAATTTTTAACAAAAGAAAAACCTTTCTTTTTCAGATTTGGTAAATCAGCAAGAAAAGAGGGACACAGGGTACGGTACTTAATAACTCTTTCATAAAATTATTGTTCATGGCAGATTTAAATCGGTGAGGGTTGTAATTTGAGTGAGAGGTCATGAAGTGTGATTTGTGTGCGAAGGGATCAATGTATGGTTCCCTAACATATTTAAGAGGGATACGAGGTTTACCTTTCTGAGAACGAGTGGGAACAGACCTTGGATTAGGCTGGGTGGACTCAGGGACCGGTTCTTCAGCAGCTGGGCATTTTCCTTTGGATGAACTTGGTTTTGAAGAACTGGGCTTTGAAGGAGGCTCCTTTGATGGTGGTGTCGGCTTGGCAGAGGAAGGGTATCTTGGTGTGGCCTTAGTCCGTGCCATAGGATTAGAACGAAGAGGAGAAGTGGGAGGAGAAGGTGATGGAGTGAATGTCTAGTCTTGTGAACGAGTGGAAGGCTTAGAGGATTCAGGGAGTTTGAGAAACTTTTCACGAGGAGGTTTTTTATGAACAACCTTCTTCCTCATTTTGATTTTAACCCTGGTTTTTGAAGGAAGAGATGCACTAATGATAGCGGAAGGAAACCGAAGGGTTAGTAGTATGATTTATGAGGAGAGAGGTTTAATAACTGCCATAAAGGAGGTTTCTTGTACCCATGCAACTGCATCACTGTGATTGGACATTGAAAAGACTTGACCTCACAAAACTTGATTTGATTTTATTAAAAATAAAACATAAAGTATTTTTAAATTAGAAAACTTTTGACTAAAGGACAAAAGGAATAAAGTAAAATAAAATAGAATAGAATAAAATAAAATAAAATACATGGATAATGTAACACTCATTTGGGTCCAGACAGTGGCGGAACTTGAAACAAAATTTTGGGGGGCCACATAGAAGATAATTGTCAAAATATTTTTGATATGGATCCCATTTAAGATAAGCTCGTCTAATCTCATCTCTCCGGTTTGGGTGATATTGCCAAATTTAAAGCCGTTTTTCAGGGTCTCGTTTCAAAAAATTAAGGTCAAACTCATCAGATGTAACTTTTTGAACTTTTGAAGGTTGTATCTCACTTTTTTTGTAATTCATTAAAGTAGAAGAACTATCTACAAGTGTTGATATTGTAAAAATTATATGTTTTCCTTCTTAAATATTAACCTTCCTCTTAAAAAATTATCAATTCTTTGATTTTTCATTATTATTTTATATAAAAATTTGAATATATATCTTGTAGAATATGTAAAGAAGAGGTTAGAAGGACAAATATTAAAATTTATAATATTTATTAAATTTTTTTATCAATTTATACAAATACAATAATATTAATACTTATTGAATATTCTATTTTTTTTATCATATAAAAAATTAAATTAAATAAACAGTAAAATATAAAATAATATCAAATTACATAAATAAAAATACCTAATTTTTTATATTTGAACTCAAAGGTAGAGAGAGTATTGCTTATTGAACTTATTGGGTACTTTAAGTCATAATAAAGTATTTAAACCAATTGAATTATTTTTTATCTTTTGAAAAAATACTACTAATTTTTTTATAAAAAGTTTTGGGGGGCCATGGCCCCCTTGTCTGAACTAAGCTCCGCCACTGAGTCTAGAGGTGGTTTATTTTAAGGAAACATGTTGGACCACCCAGAATCTGAATTTTAAGGTTGGCCCAGATGATTCAACATGTGTAGTAAAGCTCAGAGAGAGCTGTTCAGAGATGGTTCTCATATGCCCAGAATTGTCTCATACCTATTTATGAGACAAAAACTTTAACAAACACATCAGCAATTTTCAAACAATGAATCATAACTTAAAATTTCTAGACTAGTCCTGAGCATGCAGAATCTGTCTTCAGCGAGTGGTTTAATGAAAATATCTACTAATTGCTCTTCTGATTTAACAAAATTAATGCTAATATCTCCCTTTTGAACATGTTCTCTTATTGAGTGAAATCTCACTTCAATATGCTTAGTTATAGAGTATAAAACTGGTTTCTTTGAAATATTAATGGCACTCTTATTGTCACACAACAAGGGAATATTTTCAGCATTTAATTTGTAATCAGCAAGCTGTGTTTTTAACCACATAAGCTGAGAACAATAAGAAGAAGTAGCCATATACTTAGCCTCTGTAGTGGATAAAGCCACTGTGGACTGCTTCTCACTTGACCAGACATTTAGAGACTTTCCAATGAAACAACATATGCCTGATGTGCTCCTTCTATCAACTCTATCACTAGCAAAATATGCATCATAATAACCAATTGTAGAAAAATCATTAGTCTTAAGATACTGATGGGAAGCAGAAGCTGGTGAATTAAAAATTTATTAAAATGGTTACGTTGCAAGTATAGTTCTTAACTCACCGAAAATCTGCGTATCAATTTAGAAATATGTCACAGAGAGTTTAAATTAAAATTACTGGGAGTTTTAAGTCCCAGGTCGTCTCCCAACGAGTTGCAGAAAAGTGTGCTGTTTTATTAATCAGATGTTCCAAGAAGTTGGGCTAAGTAAATTGGAATTTAAATTGAGGAATTTCAAATAATATAAATAAAAGCCTTGACTGGGAATTGATTACTTAGAATCTCTATCATTGATGGAGTGATTTTTAAGATTGATTTATAATTAATGGTTACTCTGTTTGGTTATCCTTTACTAGGTAAGGGAAAGTCAAACAAGTTGGAATGCCAGATCTGTTCACGAGTTGCAATCCACTTAGTTCAAAGGGATTGGCGTTGGTGATAGGATAGCAATCCAACATTTAACCCAACTACAAATTTTTCCTTCAATCCTTCCAACTCAAGAGTTCCTTTTAATCAACTCCCCAGCAAGTAATGAAACTACTGACGCATTGTAAATAAAGAATCCATAGCACATGAAAGGGAATTAAAAGAAGACATGATTATTGGAATTGAAATTGAATTAAAAAGAAATAATCCTTGCATTTATTAATCATAGAAGTATCTGAATGACAAAATTGAACATAACAAAGAACATGGAAGGATAAAACCAAGTTAAGAGAACAAACTAGAATGATGAAGTCTTGATGAGGAAATAACTCTTCTCAATGTTCCAATGCTAAGACCAATTGAAAATTAAAATCCTAAAAACTAGAGAGAAAAACCTAAGAGAGTGAAAAAAACTAGATCTAAAACTACTGAATGAATGTCTTTGTTATTTCTGCATATTCTCTGACTCTAGTCTGCTATTCCAGGCCGAAAACTGGGCCGAAAAAAGGTCCAAAATCGCCCCCATCGAATTCTGCAGATTATGCAGATCGCGCATGTCACACGATCGCGTCATCCATGCGGACGCGTCGCTTGCGCTTTTTCCTCTCCACGCGTTCGCGTCGTCCACGCTACCGCGTCGCTTGCGCTTTCCAATCCGCGCGGCCGCGCAAGCCATGCAGTCGCGTCACTGTGATTTGCGCTCCTTTGCGCGGTCGCGTGAGCCATGCGACCGCGTCACTTCTCGCTGGTTATCTCCTCAAATTCTTATGTTCCTTCCATTTTTGCTAGCTTCTTCTCCAATATCCATCTCATTCATGCCCAATAAAGCCTGAAACACTTGACACACAGATCACGGCATCGAATGGAATAAAGGAGAATTAAAATTAAATAATTAAAGTCTCTAGGAAGCAATTTTCAAACATGTACTGAATTTAGGAAGGAAATCTAAATGCATGCTAAATTGATGAATAAATGGGTAAGGATCATGACAAAACCACACAATTAAACACAATATAAACTATAAAATAGTGGTTTATCAACCTTCCCATACTTAAACATTAGCATGTCCTCATGCTAAATTGAAGGAGACAAGGAAATAAGTATGAACATGCAGAAACTCATGAAATGCAATGCAATCCTACATATATAAATAAATGCAACTATATGATTATTGTCCACTTGATCAAAAGTAAATAAGCCCTTCAAAACAATTACAAATCAAATTCCACTAATTCTATCATTATACAATAAAACCGATAAAAGTGCAAGAAGATAGCTTATGAAAGCAGGAAACATGAAAACTCAAGCATTGAACCCTCCCTGATAATGCATGTACGCTCTAATCTCTAGTGTATAGGGTAGTCACTCTATTCGTCTCTAGTCATGTTTTCTAGCTTTTGTTTTTCTCCTAACCAATCAACAACAGTTAATATACCAATGCAAACATCATGAGGTCTTTTCAAGGTTGTAATGGGGCCAAGGTGCAGGTAAGGGTATACATATGACTAAGTGAGCTTTATAAATTGAATCTTTAATTAACTTAAGCTCTCACCTACTATACATATATTCTATATACTTTTTAAATTCATGCCTAGCTACCCATAATTCCCTTTTTCAACCCATACTCATGTTTCAACTTTGTATTTTAATTCTATCATATGTGCATTGATCTTTGAATTCTGAATTTAACATTGGGGTAATTTTGTCCGCTTATTTATTTGTTTATCATCTCTCTCTCTTTTTTTTGAATTGAAATAAATAAAGCTTATCAACGCACATAGATTTTTGATTCTTATAGTTTCACATGAATAGGTATCCAAATTCCCTTTAAATCTTCATGACACCTTCCCTTAACAACTTTTGTTCCCAAAATTTCCCATACTTAACTAGCACACACAATTCTATCTTAAGCTAACCAAAGATTCAATCTGGGATATGCAATTGTTTTTCAGCTTAAGGTTAGTAATGTGGTAAAATATAGAACAAATGGGTTTTAAAGGCTCAAAGTGATTAACAAGGGTAATTGAAAAGGGTAGGCTTGATTTGGATAAGTGAGTCTAAACAAATAATGGCCTGTCCCTTGAGTAGCTCCTTGAGGTGTTTGAATCGGCGCTCGTTACGGCGCTCTCTCATCTTTGCTTTCTGTTCTTGCCGATCCAACCATTCGATTATCTGCTGGAGCAATTTCTCAGTTGTAGATGCTTGTGGTGTTGAAGAAGGATTATCTTCAACTGGAGCAGTAGGAAGGCTTGTAGTGGCTGCTGAAAGTCTGAGGTATTTCCCGTTAGGGACATATTGATCATTTCGTGGAAGCATGGCTTTGGTGTCCCCAGCTCTGTAGGAGACTCCGGCTGCTGAGACAAGATCTGAGACTAAGGCGGGGAAAGGTAGGTTGTCCGCAATTTGTACGTGTTCCATAGCATTCCGGATATGTCTTGAGAGATTCAGAGGTTGGTCTGTAAGGATGCACCATAGTAGAACAGCCATGCTTGCAGTGAAAGAGGACTCATGAGTGCTCGGAAAGACGTAATGGGACATGATCTGTGCCCATATGCGAGCCTCCAAGGTAAGTGCTGAAGCCAAGATTCCCTTAGGGCGGGTACGGTAGTATCCGTAGATCCAACGGCTGCCAGGTAATGCGATGACTCCGAGAATGGAGTCCCAGTCGAATTGGTATCTCCAGCGCTGAAGGGCGGCTTCTTGAAAAGCGTCCATTCCTGCAGGAATAGGGGGAAGACTCAGAGCTTGCTGAATGGCCTCTTCTATGATGGGGAGTTGCTTCTGCCAGACATAAACAGACTGCAGGGTCAGCATGTAGAAGTTGGAGTAGATCTCAACTACCCAAGAAAGATTGACCTGCCTTGGCTGTTTCCGTAGGAAACCCCATTGTCTTCGCTCAATTTGCGGCTCAACAAAGGTGACAATATTGGACGGGAGGATAAGAAGGTATTCATTGTTATAGTTCCTTTCTGCCAGGATGGAGAACATCTGCTCACAGTAGCGATTGGAAAATCGTGCAGCGTCCTTTGCTGGAAAGACTTTCTCCTTTTCGTCAACCTTTATTATCCTCTTTACTTGTTTTGTTGAGGGCCTGACTGCGGTTGAAGAAGGCTCTGCCACTAATGCTCTTTTAGTTCCTCTTCTTGCTGGTGGTCTGGAAGTTACTTTCTCCTTTCCTTTCTTGGTGGCCATCCTGAAAGAAGGGAAGAGAAAGAAAATTAATTTTAAAGAGAGATACAGCAAGGAAGGAAACGGAAAAGAGGGCGAATGATGCACAGTAAAATGTAGATGACATTAACACATGCTCTCGAGTACATATGAAAAGCCATTAATGGGAAATAGCTAGGGCATAAAAAGACAAGTGAATGCAAGGTGTTTATTGGCATGCTGGCAAAGGGCATGAGTAGCATAGACCAAGCATTACTTTGTAACAAACCATCACGTTTGTATTGACAATTGAATTCAATTAACAATATAATAAGGGAAAGTTGTGAAAAGCAAGCATTGAATAGTATAGGAACATAGAGAAGTGCATAATGCCACATGGGCTTTTTCACAAACACATAGCATGCATGGTGAATAGGGTATAGAAAATATGAAGATGAACATGCAAGCAATCCCTTAAATGGGAGAAAAATAATTGTCAAATAATTTGCAATAATTCACAAGCATATAATGAGGGATGATGACTCAAAAGGTTTCTAACACCATGTAAAGAAAAGAAAAGAAGAAGAAGAAAAATAAAAATTTGAAACGAAAAAGAAAAGAAAAAGAAAATAATAATATATATACATAATATAATAAGAATGATAGAAAAGAGAAGAAGGAAGAAGAAGGTAAAACCTTGTTAATGATGGTGAGAGGGATAGAGAGTGAAAGGTGAGATAGAAAGGGGAAGGGGGAAGGAAGAAAGAAGGAGGGAAAAGAAAAATTAGGATTTGGAGGAAAGAAAGATAAGATAAATTGGCAACTGAGGTTGAGCTGTGCGGCGCATGCGACGTGGCCGCGTAAGGCACGCGTTCGCGTGGTTGCGCTCCAGGTAAGGTGACGTGATCGCGTCAGTCACGCGGTCGCGTGACCCGTGTTGCACTGCTGGCGCGAGTGCAGCCTCGCTCCAGCACAACTCTCTGTTCAATTTATTTTAATAGCCAAAATTGGGTGACGTGATCGCGTGGTTCACGCGATCACATGAGTGTGCATTATAAAACGGGTAACGTGGCCGCGTCAGCGACGTGGTCGCGTGACAAGGATTGTGCTTCCAGCACCAATCCAGTATCACTCTCGGAAAATGCAGGACACGCGGCCGCGTGGGGCACGCGGTCGCGTGGGGTAATTTGTGTCAGTGGCACGACTCTAGCGCTGCTCCTGCCTAACTTTCTGTTCATTTTTATTTTTCTTTACTTCCCTTGCCACGCAGACGCGTCGCTGGTGCGATCGCGTCGCTCGGCGAAATTTTTTTTTTAAAAGAAATATAAGGACATGTAGGTGTAAAAGCATGAAAGTATTAATAAAGAGAAGAGTTATTAAAGAAGAAAAAAAAAGAAAACTAAAAGTGAAGAAAAGAACGATCATACCGCGGTGGGTTGTCTCCCACCAAGCACTTTGCTTTAACGTCCGTAAGTTGGACGCTCCACTAGCTCAATCTGCTGCTATGTGGGGATCTTCCAAGTGGAGGATCTCAAGCTCCTTGCTTTTCTGCACTTTCTCACCATGGTACAGCTTCAGGCGGTGTCCATTAACCTTAATAAGTTCAGAGCTTGAAGGATGGCTTAGGTGATAAACTCCGTACGGTTCAGCCTTCTCTACTCTGTATGGACCTTCCCATTTTGATCTTAACTTACCGGGCATTAGCCTTAGTCGAGATTTGTAAAGGAGGATGAAATCTCCAGGTTGAAATTCTTTCTTCTTGATGTTTTGATCATGCACAACTTTCATCCTTTCCTTGCAAATTCTGGAGTTCTCATAAGCTTCTAGGCGAAGGTTCTCCAGTTCCTACAGTTGCAACTTCCTTTCAGCTCCGGCCTTCTCAATTTCCATGTTGCACTCTTTAACTGCCCAAAAGGCTCTGTGTTCGATTTCAACTGGAAGATGGCAAACTTTTCCATAAACTAAGCGAAAGGGACTCATCCCAATGGGTGTCTTGTATGCTGTTCTATATGCCCACAGTGCATCTTGTAGTCTGGTGCTCCAGTCTTTTCTATGAGGCTTTACTATCTTCTGCAAGATACGCTTAATTTCTCTGTTTGACACCTCGGCTTGCCCATTAGTTTGGGGATGGTAAGCTGTTGTAACTTTATGGATTATCCCATGCTTCTTCATCAATCCTGTTAGTCTCCTGTTACAAAAATAGGTGCCTTGATCACTCACAATCGCTCGTGGTGATCCAAAGCGGCATATAATATGGTTTCTCACAAAGGAAACAACAGTGTTAGTATCATCAGTGTGGGTAGGAATTGCTTCCACCCATTTGGAAACATAATCCACAGCTAACAATATATAAAAATATCCACTAGAATTTGGAAATGGACCCATGAAGTCAATGCCCCAAACATAAAAAATTTCACAGAAAAGTATATATTGTTGAGGCATCTCATCCCTCTTGGATATGTTACCAAATTTCTGGCATGGGTGACAAGATTTACAAAACTCAGCAGCATCTCTAAAAAGAGTAGGCCACCAGAATCCGTAGTCTAAGATCTTTTCTAGCTATTCTTTGAGGGCCAAAGTGTCCTCCACTCTCAGATGAGTGACAGGACTCTAAAATGGACTGGAATTCTGATTGAGGTACTGATGAGCGGATATTTTATACGCTTTTTGGGGATAATTTCATATAGTTTTGAGTATGTTTTAGTTAGTTTTTAGTCTATTTCTATTAGTTTCTAGGAAAAATTCATGTTTCTGGATTTTACTATGAGTTGTATGTTTTTCTGTAATTTCAGGTATTTTTCTGGCTGAAATTGAAGGAGCTGAGCAAAAATCTGATTCAGGCTGAAAAAGGACTGCTAATGCTGTTGGATTCTGACCTCCCTGCACTCAAAGTGGATTTTCTGGAGCTACAGAACTCGAAATGGCGTGCTTCCAATTGCGTTGGAAAGTAGACATCCAGAGCTTTCCAGCAATATATAATAGTCCATACTTTGCACAAGAATAGACGACGTAAACTGGCGTTCAACGCCAGTCCTCTGCCCAATTCTGGCGTCCAGCGCTAGAAAAGGATCAAAAGCTGGAGTTGAACGCCCAAACTGGCATAAAAACTAGCGTTCAACTCCACAAATGACCTCTGCACGTGACTCACTTAAATCTCAGCCCCAGCACACACCAAGTGGG
>NC_029794.2:90071672-90071855 GCF_000816755.2 Arachis ipaensis
AAAAACTGGCGTTCAACTCCACAAATGGCCTCTGCACGTGAATTGCTTAAGTCTCAGCCCCAGCACACACCAAGTGGGCCCCAGCTCTGCATCTCTGCATCATCCATCATAGTTTATCCAATTTTTGTAAACCTAGGCTACTAGTTTAGTATTTAAACAACTTTTAGAGACTTTCTCATGACA
>NC_029794.2:90072019-90073106 GCF_000816755.2 Arachis ipaensis
GTGATGAAGGTGATGATCTGTGACATTCATCACCTTCCTCAAATCATGAACGTGTGCCTGACAATCACCTCCGTTCTATATCCGATTGAATGAGTATCTCTTAGATTCCTTAATCAGAATCTCCGTGGTATAAGCTAGAACTGATGGCGCCATTCATGAGAATCCGGAAAGTCTAAACCTTGTCTGTGGTATTCCGAGTAGGATTCAGGGATTGAATGACTGTGACGAGCTTCAAACTCCTGAAGGCTGGGCGTTAGTGACAGACACAAAAGGATAGTAAATCCTATTCCAACCGGATCGAGAACCAACCGGTGATTAGCCGTGCTGTGACAGAGCACGTGAGCGTAATTTTCACTGGAAGGATGGAAGGTAGCCATTGACAACGGTGATCCACCAACACACAGCTTGCCATAGGGGGACGTGCGTGCGTGAACAAGAAGACAGAGGAAAGCAGAGATTCAGAAGACAAAGCATCTCCAAAACTCCAACATATTCTCCATTACTGCACAACAAGTAACTTTTAATTTATGCTCTACTGGTTACTCACAATTCAATTGATAAACACAATTGACTTCCTGACTAAGATTTACAAGATAACCATAGATTGCTTCAAACCAACAATCTCCGTGGGATTCGACCCTTACTCACGTAAGGTATTACTTGGACGACCCAGTGCACTTGCTGGTTAGTGGTACGAGTTGTGAAAAGTGTGATTCACAATTCTTGTACCAAGTTTTTGGCGCCGTTGCCGGGGATTGTTCGTGTTTGAACAACTGACGGATTATTTTGTTGCTTAGATTAGGAAAAATCTTTCTTTTTTTTTTTTTTTGGTTTAGAGTCTTTTATTATTTATCCCTTTTTAAAATACTTTAAACTTATAGCTCAGTTATTTAGAACGTGGTGTTTATGTTCATGATAATTGGCTATCATATTTTTTTAAAACCTTTTTCAAAAATAATTTTTCTATTAAATCCTGTGCCAAACTTTAAGTTTGGTGTTTTCAAAAATAATCTTTCTTAAAATTTTTGAAGGTCCCATAACTCATTTGGCTAGAGCGTTAATCTGTGTTCTTGGTAATTGGGTTAGA
>NC_029794.2:90074250-90074568 GCF_000816755.2 Arachis ipaensis
AAGAGCTCATTGATACAGTTGCCAGGAATCAGCATCTGTATCTAAGCAGCAACCCTTCCATGAATGAAGAGGTTAAAACAGTAACTGCTAAATTTAGTACTGTAAAACAAGCTGCTGAATTCAATCAGCAATTAGATTTTCTAACAAAGCAGCTAGCTGAATTCAAAGATAGGTTACAGGAGACAAGGATAGCTAATATACATATGGACGAACAGTTTAAGCAAATAAAGCAGCAGCTATCAAAGCAAATAGCAGAAGAATGCCAAGCAGTTCAATTAAGAAGTGGGAAAACATTAAATACCCCACCTCAAGGCATCA
>NC_029794.2:90075881-90076587 GCF_000816755.2 Arachis ipaensis
GACACTCTTCCAGTGATCATAAGCTCTGCTTTAAATTCACAGGAAGAGGAAGCACTTATTCAAGTACTAAGGACACACAAGACAGCTCTTGGGTGGTCCATAGGTGACCTTAAGGGCATAAGCCCAGCTAGATGCATGCACAAAATCCTATTGGAGGATAATGCCAAACCAGTGGTTCAACCACAGAGGCGGCTAAATCCAGCCATGAAGGAAGTGGTGCAGAAAGAGGTCACCAAATTACTAGAGGCTGGGATTATTTATCCCATTTCTGATAGCCCCTGGGTGAGCCCTGTTCAAGTCGTCCCAAAAAAGGGAGGCATGACAGTGATTCATAATGAAAAAAATGAACTGATTCCTACAAGAACAGTTACAGGGTGACGCATGTGTATTGACTACAGAAAGCTCAATACAGCCACCAAAAAGAATCCAAAACCAGAGTTGAACGCCCAAACTGGCACAAAAACTGGCGCTGAATGCCCAGAGTTGTGTGCAAGGGCATTTTACATGCCTAAATTGGTGCAAGGATGTAAATGCCTTGACACCTCAGGATCTGTGGACCCCACAGGATCATCTCAGGATCTGTGGATCCCACAGGATCCCCACCTACCTCATCATCTCTCTTTCCATTCATGATCATCCCTTCTTTTTTTTCCATTTACCACTCACATCCATACACCCACTACCTTCAAAAATTCAACATCTCTCC
>NC_029794.2:90080358-90081164 GCF_000816755.2 Arachis ipaensis
TCACATTTCTGGATTTTACTATGAGTTTGGGTGTTTTTCTGTGATTTCAGGTATTTTCTGGCTGAAATTGAGGGACTTGAGCAGAAATCAGATTCAGAGGTTGAAAAAGGACTGCTGATGCTGTTGGATTCTGACCTCCCTGCACTCAAAGTGGATTTTCTGGAGCTACAGAACTCGAAATGACGCGCTTCCAATTGCGTTGGAAAGTAGACATCCAGATCTTTCCAGCATTATATAATAGTCCATACTTTGGCCAATAATTGACGACGTAAACTGGCGTTCAACGCCAGCTTTCTACCCAAATCTGGCGTCCAGCGCCAGAAAAGAATCCAAAACCAGAGTTGAACGCCCAAACTGGCACAAAAACTGGCGTTCAACTCCACAATTGGCCCCTGCACGTGCAACACTCAGGCTCAGCCCAAAAATACACCAAGTGGGCCCAGGAAGTAGATTTATGCATCAATTACTTACTCATGTAAACCCTAGTAGCTAGTTTATTATAAATAGGACATTTTACTATTGTATTAGACATCTTTGGATTACCTTTTGATCCTTTGATCATCTTTGAGCGCATTGTTCTTAGATCAGAGGGGCTAGCCATCTCGGCCATGCCTGGACCTTCACTTATGTATTTTCATACGGTAGAGTTTCTACACTCCATAGATTAAGGTGTGGAGCTCTGCTGTCCCTCAAAGATTAATGCAAAGTACTACTGTTTTCTATTCAATTCTTCTTATTTCGCTTCTAAGATATCCATTCGCACCCAAGAACATGATGAAGGTGATGATTATGTGTGACGCTCATCA
>NC_029794.2:90092079-90092306 GCF_000816755.2 Arachis ipaensis
TGAAACTTGTTCTGAAAAGATGCCAAGAGACCAACCTAGTTTTAAACTGGGAAAAGTGTCACTTCATGGTGACTGAAGGAATTGTTCTTGGGCATAAAATCTCAAACAAGGGGATAGAGGTGGATCTAGAGGTAATTGAGGTAATTGAAAAATTACCACCACCTGCCAATGTTAAGGCAATCAGAAGCTTTCTGGGGCATGCAGGATTCTATAGGAGGGATTTTTCA
>NC_029794.2:90092477-90094277 GCF_000816755.2 Arachis ipaensis
AGTATTGGGACAGAGGCATGACAAGCTTCTGCATGTCATTTATTATGCCAGTCGCGTTCTAAATGATGCCCAGAAAAATTACACAACCACAGAAAAAGAACTACTTGCAGTGGTTTACGCCATTGACAAACTACTTGCAGGATTCAAAACCCAGGCTCATCAGATGGGTATTGCTTCTGCAAGAGTTTGATATAGAAATAAGAGACAGAAAAGGGACAGAGAACCAAGTGGCTGATCATCTGTCCCGGATAGAGCCAGTGAAAGGGACGTCCCTCCCCTTTCTTGAGATCTCTGAGACGTTCCCTGATGAGCATCTATTTGCCATTCAGAAAGTACCATGGTTTGACAGATTCCTAAACTTAGATGCCAAATTAGCAGGAGAAAAACGATTGCTCCAGCTAAATGAGCTAGAGGAATTCAGATTCACAGCTTTCGAAAATGCCAAGCTTTATAAAGAAAAATAAAAAAAATGGCATGACAGAAAGCTGTCATCAAGAATCTTTGAACCAGGACAAAAAGTCCTGTTGTTTAACTCTAGACTCAGGCTATTCCCCGGGAAACTGAAATCCCGGTGGAGGGGACCATACGTGATTACAAGTGTGTCACCATATGGCTATGTGGAGCTTCAAGATATTAATTCTGATAAGAAGTTCATTGTCAATGAACAGAGAATCAAGCATTATCTTGAAGGCAACACTGAGCAAGAAGGCTCAAGGCTGAAGCTAGATTAAAAGCTCAGCAAGGTCCAACTAAAGACAATAAAGAAGCGCTTGCTGGGAGGCAACCCAGCCACGGGGCAACAATCCTCTAAGCATTTTTGCCCTATTTCTATCTTTATTTTTTATATAGAGTTCATTGACAACAAGGTAAATAATCATTTACAGAAGACCTCGGCACACAAAACAGAGTAAAAGAGCTCAATGGCAAGAAAACGCCAGTAAAGGGGCATTTTGGGCGTTCAGCGCCCAAAATGGGCATCCACTGGGCGCTGAACGCCAGTAATGGCAGTAATTGGGCGTTCAACGCCAGAAATGGCCACCCACTGGGCGTTGAACGCCAGGAATGGCAGCAACTGGGCGCTGAACGCCCAGGAGATTAGCATTTGGGCGCTGAACGCCCAAAACAGGCAGAGTTTGGGCGTTCAAACGCCAGGAGGACAGGGAGGAGCCAAATCCAGTAATCCCACACGTATTTCCATTCTAATTTATAATTTTATGATTCAATACGTGATTTTATTTACATAAACATGTCAAGAACCCTGATTTCTAAAAAGCCTACCCTCAAAATATCAAATGTATCTTAATTCATAAGCACACACCCTCTTTGCAAAATCAATCCAACTCTTTTCAAATCTTTTCCAAAAACAAATCTATCTTTTTCACTCTAAAATCTTTTCAATATCTTTTTCATATTATCTTTTTCAAAAACCCAGATTTATCTTTTTCAAAAATCTATCCTATCTTTTCAAAATCAAACTATATCTTCTATCTTATCTTTTTCACTCTAAAATCTTTTCAATATCTTTTTCATATTATCTTTTTCAAAAACCCAGATTTATCTTTTTCAAAAATCTATCCTATCTTTTCAAAATCAAACTATATCTTCTATCTTATCTTTTTCAACTCAATCTTTTTATCTTATCTCTTCCAATTTTTCGAAAATACACCCCCCACCCCTTTAAATTGGGTTCGGCCTCCTCCCTCCTCCATCAACAAGTGCACCTCGATCTCCTTCTATCCCTCTCCTTTCTTTTCTTTTGCTTGAGGACAAGCAAACCTCTAAGTTTGGTGTGTTTTTCCG
>NC_029794.2:90095920-90096367 GCF_000816755.2 Arachis ipaensis
TTCACCCAGTTATGTGTCTGTGGCATTTATGTATCCGGTGGTAATACTGGAAAACAAAGTGCTTAGGGCCACGGCCAAGACTCATAAAGAAGCTGTGTTCAAGAATCATCACACTGAAACTAAGAGAATCAATAACATTATCTGACTTCTGAGTTCCTATAGAAGCCAATCACTCTGAGCTTCAATGGATAAAGTGAGATGCCAAAACTGTTCAGAAGCAAAAAGCTACTAGTCCCGCTCATCTAATTAGAATCTGAGCTTCATTCAAAAACTCTGAGATATTATTGCCTCTCAACCTATTAGTCTTCTATTTTATTTTTCTAGTTGCTTGAGGACAAGCAACAGTTTAAGTTTGGTGTTGTGATAAGCGGATATTTTATACGCTTTTTGGGGTTAATTTCATATAGTTTAGAGTATGTTTTAGTTAGTTTTTAGTCTATTTCTAGT
>NC_029794.2:90106367-90106753 GCF_000816755.2 Arachis ipaensis
CTAATTAGCCTAAGCTTTACCTCGCGTCGTAAAGCAAAGGTTAATCAGAGATTACGACAGTTCTAAGCTCATACATAATATTATATATAGAGAGAATAGTATAATCTAGAAGCTCGATGAAGGATGTAGCTCAAAAATAGAATTTAAAAGCGCAAGCGTACTATCGAAGCTACTAACCTAAAGCACAAGACATAGATGTAATATAACAATAGATAATAGTATAATAGCATAGGAATCTATCCACGGCTCACAGAGTTTAAGTCGGCTAGCCATATACAAACCAACAGAAACCAGACAGTCAAAACAGCTTATACAAATTTTTCTCTCTCAATACAAGCCTCTAGGCAAAAGCAAAATACAAAAGTGAGATATATATATATATATAT
>NC_029794.2:90113202-90121149 GCF_000816755.2 Arachis ipaensis
TCGAAAACACCATTATCACTTTATATCTGCCTGACTGAGATTTACAAGGTGACCATAGCTTGTTTCATACCAACAATCTCCATGGGATTCGACCCTTACTCACGTAAGGTATTACTTGGACGACCCAGTGCACTTGCTGGTTAGTTGTATCGAAGTTGTGACGATTATGAATTAAGATCAGAGCACCAAGCTTTGAAGCCATTACCAGGATTTGTTCGAGCCTGGAGATCACAATTTCGTGCACCAGGGACCGATGTCATTTCGTCGTAGGACGAGGTCGTCGGTTGCGAATTCTCGTCGGATGACGCCGTAGTTGTATCTTAAGCTGATTCTTTGCTTCAGGGCTAGCTCTTTGATATGAGCTATGCTTCTTTCTTCGTCAATGAGGTCTCGTTCTGCTTCCTCATCGTTACCCCCGACCATTTTTTTGGGGCTTGGGTCTCCGATCTCTACCGGGATGACCACCTCCACACCGTATGTTAATCGGAAAGGTGTTTCTCCCGTGGTCGTTTGAGGTGTGGTTCGGTATGACCATAGGACCGATCCGAGTTCGTCGGCCCATAGTCATTTGGCTTCGTCGAGTCGCTTCTTGAGTCCTTTGACGATTATTTTGTTTGCGAATTCCACCTGTCCGTTTGTTTGGGGGTGTTCTACTGAGCTAAAACGGTGAGATATGCATAGCCCTGCTAAAAATTCTCTGAACTTTTTGTCAGCAAATTGGGTTCCGTTATCCGAGATAACGATCTCGGGGATCCCGAATCGGGTGATGATCTGTCGCCAGAGGAATTTTCGGCATTGGGTTGCCGTTATGGAGGCCAGGGGTTCAGCTTCGATCCATTTGGTGTAGTAGTCTATGGCGACGATGAGATACCTGAGTTGACCGGGCGCTGTAGGGAAGGGCCCGACGAGGTTGATCCCCCAAGTGCCGAATGGCCGTTCTGCCGATATGATGCTGAGCTGGTGAGGGGAGGCTTGGTGGATATTGGCGTGCCTTTGGCATTTGTCGCAGTTTTTGACTATTTGTATAGAATCCCAGATAACTGTGGGCCAGAAGTAACCTGCCCTGATGACTTTTTGGGCTAATGTTTTACCTCCGACGTGGTGGCCGCAGCAACCCTCTTGGATTTCGCGGAGTATGTACTCCGTGTCCCTGGGTTCAATGCATTTGAACTGGGGTTACGAGAATCCACGTTTGTATAGTTGTCTTGCGACAACGGTATAGTTGGCGGCTTCCCTTTTTATCCATTTTCCCTCTTTGGGGTCCGGCGGCAATGTTCCGTCGAGGAGGTACCGTAGGATAGGGTAGGTCCAAGATCCCTGGTTCGAGAATGTCAGATGAGCGTTGGTTGTCGTTGACACGGAGGGCGACTTAACGACTTCCTGAATTAGTGATTTGTTACCGTGTCCTGGTTTGGTACTGGCTAGTTTGGAGAGTAGGTCGGCCCTGGCGTTTCGTTCCCTAGGAACGTGTTGTATGGTAATGTGCTCGAATCCTTTTTTTAGTTTGTTTACCTTGGCGAGGTATTGTTGGAGTAGGGGATCTCGTGTCTGGTAGTCTCTGTTAATTTGAGAACTGACTACCTGTGAATCGGTGTTTACCTCTAGGAACTTTGCTCCGACTTCCCGGGCTAGGGCTAGGCCTGCCAAGAGGGCCTCATATTCTGCTTGGTTGTTCGATAATGGAAATTCGTATCGTACTGATTGTTTGATTACGACTCCGTTCTGACTTTCGAGAATGACTCCGGCACCTCCAGAGGTGACGTTCGATGAGCCGTCAACATGTAGTTTCCACGATTCGGGGGTGGAGTTTCCTGGGGTCATCTCAGCGATAAAGTCGGCCATGGCCTGTGCTTTGATTGCGTACCGGGGTTCGAACTTGATTTGGAATTGAGATAGTTCGATGGACCACGCTAGCATTCTTCCCGCTAGGTCGGGTTTTTGTAGTACTTGTTTGACCGCCTGGTCGGTTCGGACCGTCACGGGGTGGGCCTAGAAGTATTGTCGCAGGCGCCGGGAAGCCGTGAGGAGTGCGAAAGCTAATTTTTCTAGACGTGAGTAGCGAGTTTCCACTTCTTGCAAGACTTTGCTTATGAAGTAGATAGGTTCTTGTTCCTTTCTCTTGCTTTCGCAGATGAGTGCTGCTGCGAGTGCCTCTTCCGTTATGGAGAGGTACAGGTAGAGTGTTTCCCCTGTCTGGGGTTTGGCGAGGATTGGTGGTTCCGCTAGGACTCTCTTGAAATGTTGGAATGCTTCTTCACATTCCGTCTCCCATTTGAAAGGGGCTCCTTTTTTCATCAGTTTGAAGAAAGGGATCGCTTTTTGAGCCGATGCCCCGAGAAAGCGTGATAATGCCGTCAATCGGCCGGTGAGCTTTTAGATGTCTTTGAGGTTTTTTGGGCTCGTCATCTCGAGGACGGCGCGACATTTCTCTGGGTTTGCTTCAACTCCGCGTTGCGTGATCATAAAGCCAAAGAACTTCCCTGCCTCTATCCCGAAGGCACATTTTGCCGGGTTGAGTCGCATTTGGTGCTTTCGTAGGGTGTTCATTATGACCTTGAGGTCGTCGGTGAGTTGTTCGTCGGATTCAGTCTTAGCAAGCATGTTGTCTATGTAGACTTCTAGTTTGCTTCCGGATAGGTTTTGAAATATCTTGTTGACAAGTCTTTGATAGGTGGCTCCCGCATTTTTCAGGCCGAAGGGCATCACTGTGTAGCAGTATCTCCCGTCTGGGGTGATGAACGCTATTTTTTCTTCGTCTGGTCGGTGCATCGGAATCTGATTGTAGCCGGAATATGCGTCCATGAAGCTGAGATATCGGTGGTCGGATGCGGCATCTACTAATCCGTCGATGTTTGGTAGGGGAAAGGCGTCCTTCGGGCAGGCTTTGTTGAGGTTCGTGTAGTNCCACGGCTAGCCGGTGGGACATTAGGTCGGGGTTTATTCCCGGCATGTCGGCTGGTGTAAATGCGAACAAGTCTCTATTTTGTTTCAGGAGTTGGGAGAGTTCTTCTTTAAGATCATATGGGAGGTTCCTATTAATGAAGGTGTATTCCTCTTTGGTTGGCCCTATTTGTAGCTTTTCCATGTCTCCTTCTGGCTCTGGCCTGGGTTGGCCATCTTGTCGGGCGTCCAGATTGGCTAGGAATACCCCGGCCGCGTCTCGGGATTTCTTCCTTAGAGCTAGGCTGGTGTTGTCGCATTCGGCTGCGACCTCTCAGTCCCCGTGGATGGTACCGACGGAGCCGTCGTCGGTTCTAAACTTCATGAGGAGGTATTTGGTAAAGATGACTGCGGAGAAGTCATTGATTGTTTTTCTTCCGAGAATCATGTTATGGGCTGTGGAGTCTTTTAGGACTACGAATTCAGATAGGATTGTCTTCTTCTGATTGCTCGTTCCTATGGTGATGGGAAGGGTGATTGAGCCATCTGGTTTGAGAAAGTTGTCTCCGAGTCCCGTGACACCGTTGCGGTGTGTTTGGAGGTTGTCGTTGTGGAGCCTGAGTTTATCGAAGGCTCCTCAGAAGAGGATGTTCGAGTCTGCCCCGGTGTCCACCAGTATCCTTCGTACTAGTCCTGTTCTGATTCTAGTCAGGATGATGAAAGGGGCATCTTCGGCCGAGGTGCCGTGCTGGCAATCCTCTGGTAAGAAGGTTATCGTATTGTCGGCTGCAGTGGTTGGAGTTTGGTTTCTGATAGCCATTACTTTGAGATCTTTTTTCATTGTTAGTTTTGACTTGCTCGATACGTCCTTGCCTGTGATGACGTTTACTATGATGGTCGGATCTTCCTCTAGGCTTTCCCTGGGGGGTTGCTTTTGAGTTCTCGGGTTACGCCCTTCTCTTTCCAGCGTTCTGTCTCTTTCTGCACGTTTTGGTTCTCTGATTATTTTGGCGAACTCTGGGAGCTTGCCGCCTCTTATGGCTTGTTCGAGGGCGTCTTTCAGGTCGAAACAATCTTGTGTTCTGTGCCCGTAACCTCGGTGGTAGTCGCAGTAAAGGGTTTTGTTGCCGCCTGTTCTTTCTTTGAGTTATCGGGCTTTTGGGATGATGCCTCGGTCCGCGATCTGGTGGTATATCTCAGTAATTGGTGCTGTCAGGGGCGTGTAATTAGAGAATTTGCCGATTCTTGGTGGTCGGTTTGTGTTTGTCAGTTTGGGGTGGTCCCTTTGATTTTCCTTAGGTGGTGGGTTATGTCGGGGTGTCGAGTTGCCGTGTTGGGCGTTGCCGTGTTGCCGTTTATTGGCGGCGACGACTTGGCTGACTTCCTCGTCATTGATGTAATTTTTGGCGACGTTCTGGATCTCGTGCATGGTCCATACTGGTTTGGTGGTGAGGTGTTTGCGAAAGTCTTCGTTCATGAGCCCGTTGGTTAGGCAGAGGCTTGCGACGAAATCCGTGAGTCCATCGACCGTTAAGCATTCGTCGTTGAAGCGGTTGAGGTATTTCCTTGTGGATTCTTCTTGTTTTTGTGTGACCCCTAGTAGGCTGATGGGGTGTTTGGCTTTAGTGATTCTGGTCGTGAACTGGGCCATGAACTTTCGCGTTATATCGTGAAAACTGGCTATGGATCCGTTTGGGAGGGCGTTGAACCATTTGATTGCCGGTCCAGCTAGGGTTACCGGGAAGGCCCTGCATCGGACCGCGTCGGCTGCTCCTTCTAAGTTCATCCTGGCCTCAAAGGCCGTTAGATGTTCCTGGGGATCTTTGGTTCCGTCGTACTTCATGTCGGTGGGTTTGTCGAAACCTTTAGGGAGTTTTGCTCTTAAAATCCTCTCTGTGAAAGGTGTGGCTCCCATTATTGTGTGGTCATTTCTTGTGCGCTTGGTATCTCGGTGTCGCTGATCTTCGTCCGAGTCGTGCTGACGACTCAGATCACGGGAAGCGCTGCGGTCATGCCTTTTACTGTGTCGCCGTTCTGGCGATTTCTCTCGTCCGTGGTTGCGTGAGGTGCTGTGACCGTTTCTTCTGTCGTGTCGCCGAGTTGGCGACCTGCCGTGGCGAGATTTTGATCGGGAAGTTGCATGGCTTCCGTATTCGTTGTTGTGTCTTTCCCTGGTGGCCAATTTGCCTTCGAGTTCCTGGACCCGGAGGCAGAGGTCTTGAATGATTTGTGCTGCTTTGTCCCCTGTTTTCTCGGGGTGTCGCGGTTCCGTGATATGGTCGTTCATATGGTGGATAGTGCTTGCTATCCTGCCTTGGTTTATGACCTCCTGGTGTTCTGAGGTCGGATGGAGCGGTCGAGAGTTATCCTGGCCTGAGGAGGTTTCTTCCAGTACGTCCTCCATTCCGGCTTTGGACGGCGCAGTTCCCCACAGACGGCGCCAATGTACAAGATGTCTCTGGTACGGGTTGAAGGATAGGTCGGGAACCTGCGGGTCGAGGCGAAGACCAGGTCGCGTGGCTGGAACGATGGGGAGAGGTACCTGCAAAGACACTCCGACGCTCAAGTCAGAATGGATTTGAGAGGTGTAAAAGGTGTGGAATGAATGAATACCTGAAGGGACCTGGGTCCTCTATTTATAGGTGATGGTAGTTATCTTATCTTATCTTGTTTGGCTAAGATAAGGGAGACATTTGAATTCGAAAGTCGGTTGGGATTTTCTAGAGAGCTGGTTTCGGGCCTTCTAGAAGAGTGAGGCGGGTTGGACCCGAAAAACCGGGATTGGGTTCGATCCTGGGTCCGGGATCCGTGGGCCGGATCAGTAACAATATATATATAGGAATGTTAATATTATCATTAAGCTATCTCTGAGGTTCATGGATCTGGAAATTATGTTTACTGTTCATGTTCTTATTAATTTGTATATATATCAAAAACAACCACTCTTTAAATCTGGAAGTACAGGCTGTTTACTTTTATCACTTAAAAGAACTGTAGCAGTAAGACCCTTATTGATGGGCAGTAAGGCTAATTTGACGATGTTCTTGAAAATGATAAGATCTAAACGTAAGAACTCCTGGTGACTATGGATTTAGGGATTGCAAAAAAAAAAAAGAGTTAAAACCCCAGATTCAAAAATTTGAGTGATAGTTTAGTGATAATATTTATATTCCTCCTGAACCAAAGGAGGGCAATGATATCAGATTTTATGAAAATATGTCTAAACTCTTCCGCTCTCTTTCTAGACGCCTTTCTTTTTCTCCATCTTCCTCCACCACCTCTCCAATCCATTCTTCCTCCAATCCCCTTACTGAGAAAGTGGCTAGACCTGATGAACTTTCTCCCAAACACAATATCTTCGAAGAGGAAGTTTGCTTCGAAGATATCAATCAAGCCATCGACAATTGGGAGATACCCAAAATCCCCCAAGATGAGCTTTATGTCCCTGATGACAACAAAAGAAAATTAGACTATATCATCAAAACCGCTGAAAATAATATTCCTTTAGGACCAGATTCCGGTGAGGAATTCCATCTCCTAACCAAACAATCTGTCAGAGAACATGCACGTCACTACAGATATCTTCACATAGGATGTGTCCAGGTTGCAGTCAAACCTCTCATCAGAGAAGGCTTGAATGCTTCCATCCTTATGTGTCTTAGAGATATTAGACACAATGATTTCCAAGACTCCCTTATCGGAACAGTTGAAACAAGTCTCGGACATGGTCCAGTTTATTTCAACTGTTTTCCAAACAAAACGGTCAGCCTGTTAGATACCAACATCCTTGATTCTCTCTTCCTAAACATCCGAATTCATGGTCTTAACATGAAGGAAGGATCCATTCCAGCCGCTTTAATCTATAGGATTCAATACAAGGTCATGAACACTTGTAATTCTAGGGTCCTTCTTAAATCCCAAGATCGTGAAACTACTTTGTTTGTCACCGACATGACAAAGGCCAACGTCATGATTCCAAGGCTCATAAGGTGGGATGAAATTGATCTCCCCCAGTCATGGTCTATTGATAGAGCTATCCCTACACAACCTAGACAAGCACCTCTCCTAAGAGAAATAAAACAGGATGAATCTGGGAAAGTAGAAATTTTCTTCGATAGAAGAAACTCTTTTTCCTCCAGATCTGAAGCAGGGACATCTAATGATTTTGCTTCAGCAAGAAGGTCTTTTTCTGTAACTTCTCAATCACAGTTTTCAAAATTTTCAAAACCTGTACATTCTGAAATCAATATTTTGGGATTGCAAAATAATTCAAACATTTCTCAACCAGTTTATCAAACCGATGATAAGCATTCAGATGATGATATTGAGATAGAATCTTCCATTCAATCTCCAACATACTCATCTATGCATGGTGCTTAATATTCTTCTGTGAATAATGCCCAATGAGTAGCAGAATTTATATTATAGATAGGGAAGCATTACGTAAAAACCTTGAATCTAAGGAATATGACCTCCATAGAGAATGGTATTTACGTACGCACACAGCTACTCAAATTGCATCATTCAAAGAAAAATATTACAGTTTTCTAAAAGAGGTTGAGATGCATATTCCTTTCTTTGAATGGTTTCATGCTTATTCCATCAAAAACAATCTGGTTTATCCTTTCAAAAACAAAGAAAACTTGCTTTCAGCAAATGTTATTTCAACTTGGAAAGTTAAAGATGGGAATTTAGTTAGATCTGAGTTTCCTCCAAAAGGACCTTTTGTTATCTCAAACACGGAAGGACATAACCCTGTTATGGCTTCTCCTTTTAAAACAAAAAATATTGATGAAGCTGTCGCCCCAAAAGATATTAAAAACCTTATTGAACAATCTAATTACACCAATAGGTTTTTACAATGTCTCGGTGACAACCTTTCATCTTCGGGATCTACTTTTTCTTTCAAAAATGCTTCTGAAGCCACTACCTCTAAAAGTATTGAAAAACCCCTTTTTAAACCTTTTAAAATGAGTAGTAAAGCGAAGCAAAATCTTAAAACTTCCATTTTAAAACAACAATCCGGTGATTCAGAAGTTATTCAAAAAATTGAACAACTTTTAAATC
>NC_029794.2:90158986-90162484 GCF_000816755.2 Arachis ipaensis
GCTGAAAATAATATTCCTCTAGGACCAGATTTCGGTGAGGAATTCCATCTCTTAACCAAACAATCTGTCAGAGAACATGCCCGTCACTACAGATATCTTCACATAGTGTGTGTCCAAGTTGCCGTCAAACCTCTCATCCGAGAAGGCTTGAATGCTTCCATCCTCATGTGTCTTAGAGATATTAAACACAATGACTTCCAAGATTCCCTAATCGGAACAGTCGAAACAAGCTTAGGACACGGTCCGGTTTACTTCAACTGTTTCCCAAACAAAACAGTCAGTTTGCTAGATGTCAACATCCTTGACTCTCTTTTCCTAAACATTCGAATTCTTGGTCTCAACATGAAGGAAGGATCCATCCCAGCCACCTTAATCTATAGGATCTAGTACAAGGTCATGAATACTTGTAATTCTAGAGTCCTTCTCAAATCTCAAGATCGCGTGAAACTACTTTGTTTGTCACCGACGTGACAAAAGCCAACGTCACGGTCTCAAGGCTCATTAAGTGGGATGAAATTGACCTTCCTGAGTCATGGTCAATTGATAGAGCCATTCCCACCCAACCAAGACAAGCACTTCTTTTACGAGAAATAAAACAGGATGAATAAGGGAAAGTAGAGATTTTCTTTGATAGAAGAAACTCTTTTTCCTCCAGATCTGAAGCAGGGACATCTAATGATTTTGCTTCAGCAAGAAGGTCTTTTTCTGTAACTTCTCAATCACAGTTTTCAAAATTTTCAAAACCCGTACATTCTGAAATCAATATTTCGGGATTACAAAATAATTCAAACATTTCTCAACCAGTTTATCAAACCGATGATAAGCATTCAGATGATGATATTGAGATAGAATCTTCCATTCAATCTCCAACATACTCATCTATGCATGGTGCTCAATATTCTTCTGTGAATAATGCCCAATGAGTAGCACAGAATTTATTATAGATAGGGAAGCATTACGTAAAAACCTTGAATCTGAGGAATATGACCTCCACAGAGAATGGTATTTACGTACGCATACAGCTGCTCAAATTGCATCATTCAAAGAAAAATATTACAGTTTTCTAAAAGAGGTTGAGATGCATATTCCTTTCTTTGAATGGTTTCATGCTTATTCCATCAAAAACAATCTGGTTTATCCTTTCAAAAACAAAGAAAACTTGCTTTCAGCAAATGTTATTTCAACTTGGAAAGTTAAAGATGGGAATTTAGTTAGATCTGAGTTTCCTCCAAAAGGACCTTTTGTTATTTCAAACACAGAAGGACATAACCCTGTTATGGCTTCTCCTTTTAAAACAAAAAATATTGATGAAGCTGTCGCCCCAAAAGATATTAAAAACCTTATTGAACAATCTAATTACACCAATAGGTTTTTACAATGTCTGGGTGACAACCTTTCATCTTCGGAATCTACTTTTTCTTTCAAAAATGCTCCTGACGCCACTACTTCTAAAAGTATTGAAAAATCCCTTTTTAAACCTTTTAAAATGAGTAGTAAAGTGAAGCAAAGTCTTAAAACTTCCATTTTAAAATAACAATCCGGTGATTCAGAAGTTATTCAAAAAATTGACCAACTTCTAAACCGTTTCTCTACCGTCCCTGAAACTCCAAACTCTGGTGAGTCTACTTCTCGTGTTCAAACACGCTCATCCAAAGCCGTTAATTCCCTTTGTCATGAGTCTAACGACTCCTCCTCCGAAGAAAGTGATGGTTCCCACAAATCATCCCTCAAAATCAGCCCTATTTTGACAAACTCCCTAACTAAGTGGAAGGGTTTAACCAAACCCTCCTCATATGGTTATAATCGCATTTCTGCTCCTGACCTGGCTCTCGAAGAAAGAGAACTAGGTTTTGTTAGCTTCAATGCCAATAATGTCTATGAATGGAACATAGATGGTAAAACTGAATATAACATCATGAGTATGCTTCAGCATATCACTATGGTAGGCACAGCCTATCAAGCTGCCCATGAAACTTCTGAAGAAGCAATAGCCAACGTTATTGTTTCTGGTTTCAGTGGCCAACTCAAAGGATGGTGGGATAACTACCTTTCGGATAACCAAAAACATTCAATCTTCTCTGCCATAAAAGTCAATGATCAGAACGAACCGATCATTGGTGATGACGGGGAACCCATCCCCGATGCTGTTAATACCCTAATCTTTACCATAGCAAGCCATTTCATTGGTGATCCATCTCTCTGGAAAGATCGTTCGGCTGAACTGCTTTCCAATCTCAGATGCAAAACCTTGTCTGATTTCCGGTGGTATAAAGACACCTTTCTTACCAGGGTGTACACCAGAGAAGATAGTCAACAACCTTTTTGGAAAGAAAAGTTCCTTGCTGGACTCCCAAAATCTCTTGGAGATAAAGTAAGGGACAAAATACGTAGCTTAACCCCGGATGGGATAATACCCTATGACGAGTTAAGTTATGGTCAACTAGTTTCTTTTATCCAGAAGGTTGCTCTAAAGATTTGTCAAGATGACAAAATCCAAAGGCAACTTGCCCGAGAAAAAACCCAAAATCGTATTGATCTGGGAACTTTCTGTGAACAATTCGGTCTTCCTGCTTGTCATCCAAGAAAATCCAAAAGACCATCCAATCGAAAAGTTTTTACTAAACCTAATCCTGAAAAGAATTTCAGAAGGTCTAGAAGAGGTTTTCAAAACTCTAAAAATGAAAAGAATTTCCAAAATTACCCACAAAAGAACCCCATTATTTGCTATACATGTAAGAAACCTGGACATATTAGCAAATACTGCCGGTTAAAAAGAAAGATTAATAATCTAAACCTTGATCCTCTGATTGAGGAACAGATTAATAATCTGATGTTAGAAAGTTCAGAAAATGATTCTGACCAAGAATCTTCGGATGATATCAATAACATCGAAATCGATGACATTGAATCATCCTCAGATTCAGATGTCAAGCAAATTGGTGTTTTATCCAAAGATCAAGATCTCCTATTTGATGCTATTGAGGGTATTGACAATCCTGAACAAAAGAAAGACTTTCTTTTGAAACTAAAAAAATCTTTACAAAAGGAGAAAAAACCCAAAAATCTGGTCCTTAGCAATAAATATGATGTTAAACCTATTTTCAAAAAATTAGAAAAACAAGTTATTCGTCCCATAACTATTCAGGACCTCCAGTCTGAGGTCAACAATCTCAAAAGAGAAATCCAGGAAATCAGGAGACATCAAGACAATCATCAACTTATTCTCTCCCAATTAATGCAAGTGGGAGAATCCGGTGATGAACTTGATCAAACAGAGTGTTCTAAGGAACAAGAAAATAAAATCTCTGACGACAACGAGGGAAAAGAAATTCTGAGAATAATCAATGTATTCTCTTTTATGAAACATCGTGTTCATATCCGAATTGTCGTTAAAGATTTTGTTTTTGACACCATTGTACTCTTTGACTCAGGTGCAGATTCAAACTGTATTAAGGAAGGTCTGATCCCCACAAAATATTTTGAAAAGTCTACTGAACG
>NC_029794.2:90163140-90163249 GCF_000816755.2 Arachis ipaensis
TCAAAAAATTATGAATGATATTTTCAATCCATATTCAGATTTTGCAATCGTTTACATTGATGATGTTCTAATTTTTTCCCAAACTTTACATGAACATTTCAAGCATGTT
>NC_029794.2:90173249-90203154 GCF_000816755.2 Arachis ipaensis
ATAAAAGAAATAATTAAAAGGGTATTTGTGAAAGCTAAATGAGGTAATGAAGAGGTGCTATTGATTACTATTTAAACTATGAGTCTTATATTCTCTCTAATTTTGTAGCCTGTGCCACACTACTCTCATTTGATCTCATCTGCCATTCATATTTAACCATCTATCTGCATCTATCTTTCTTATTAAATGACACATGCAGAGGAGAAATTAATAATAATAATTATACATATTTAATAATTATTTGATGTGATGAAACTCATCTCATCTCATCTCATCATCTTAATAATATGCTCTTTTTTGAAAGCTTAATTTCACTTTCATATTTAATAGTACTATGTGCTAAATATTACTTTGTTTCAACGGTTTGTGTATCTGATAAATATTACATGATTGGAATGCAAGCCTGGAACCACGGAATCTGCGTTGTTTTCTCCTTCTTCACTTGCCTTAATCTTCCCCTTTCTTTTTTTTATTTTCTATTTTTTTTTCAATTATATATTTGGATTGAGTCCTGACTCAATGAAGGTCTCCTAAATACATATGATTATCATTATTAGAGTTTAATTTTGATAATCATCTTACATTGATATTTAATTGTATATGTAATTGATATTTAATTTTGATAATCATCTTCTACAAAACTGACAGAATTTATAACAGAAAGGAATTGAAGAAGAGATTGAGCAACAGATTCCATTTACACTATCACAAGTATTGGTAGAGCTTAAGACTTCCAGAAAAGCTATTCAAGGTTTAACCTTCTACTTTTTTATTTATTTATTATCTCTGTTAAACTATTGAGTTTTAATTTATCTTCATCTTTATTATCTCTGTTAAATTATTATGCATGCTTATCTATACTTATTTATATATGCTTGTTTGTGTAAACCATTCATGGTGAAAGTATAAATTATATTCATGGTAAGACTTTTATTTGTTGTGGTTTCTCGTTGAAAAAAAAATTAAAAAGTGAATATTATCCCTTTGATATGTAGGAAATTAAATTCATTAATAATGGAAAATCAGAACCGAAATTGGATGTATGATAGAACGTATGATCAGAGGCGGGGTCTTAAACCCAGTTATATTAAAGGGGTAAATGAATTTGTGGATGCGTGTACTAGAACTGATAAATTTCTCAGAGGAGGTTTAGTTAGGTGTCCATGTGCCAGATGTCAATGTGGGACGTTTAAACAGTTGATCGACATTAAAATTGATCTATATACTTATGGGTTTAAACCTAATTATTGGGTTTGGACAGAGCATGGAGAAGAGATATCCACAGAGAATCAGATTAGGGTAGAAGAAGATATTGAAAGTAGCTCTGAATTAGGTGGTGTTACATGGGAAGAAAATTTTGATCGTTATCATGAGATGGTTGTTGATGCTTTACAACCTGAGTTTCACATGTACATGCAACCAACAGTGGAGGAACCAAATCGAGATGCTAAGAGATTTTATGACCTCTTAGATTCAGTTAGTAAACCCTTGTGGGAAAATTGTATCCATTCACGATTGTCACTTGCCAATAGGATGCTGAGTATAAAATCAGAGGGAAACCAATCCCAGGAATCTTTTGACCAGTGGGCAACTTTGTTTAGAGAAATGCAAACAACTCCAAATGAAATTCCTGCTAATTACTATGAAGCTAAGAAAATTATTTTCCAACTTGGGTTTAAGGAGGTTAAGATAGATTGTTGTGTCAATGGTTGTATGATATATTACAAAGAGGACAAAGATCTTAGACAATGTAAATTTTGTGGGGAGCAGAGATTTAAGCCTAGGAAGGGAAAAAATAAAAAGGTGCCATATAAAAGAATGCATTATTTGCCATTGATTCCAAGGCTACAAAGGTTGTATGCATCAATGAGTACTGCCCCTCATATGTTGTGGCATCACCAAAATCGTAGAAATGACGACGTGATGACACATCCTTCCCATGGTGAAGCATGGAAATATTTTGATACCAAGCATCCTCATTTTGCAAGCGAACCGCGTAATGTTAGACTTGGACTTTATTCTGATGGGTTTTCTCCTAATGTTCATTTTAGCACACTGTACTCTTGTTGGCCTGTTATAGTTACCCCTTATAACCTTCCACCTCATATTGTCCCCTTATGTTCTATATATTTTGCCTTCTTGCATCTACTTTGGCTTTACATTGTTCATTGCTCCTTATGAATAGCATTCATTGCTCATTATGTATGATATGTTGATATCTTTGTTTTATATTCTTATTTTTTAGCTTAATATTCAATGTCCAATAGAATGATAAAAAAACAAGTTAATGAATACGGGCATGTAGTTAGAGAAAGATAGAAAGGGGGAAAGGGAACTATTTGTTTATTGAGTTTTGTTCATAGAAATGATTAGGCATACCCATTCACATCTGATTAATAGTTCCTAAAACTAAAACTGGACTCTTATTTCTTTGTTGATTTACTAAGCTTTTTTTTTCACTTCTAAATGAGATCAAATGTGGTGTTACCTGTGGGAGTAGGGTTTTAGCTTTTGTATCTTACTATTAAGATTATAAGACTGTATATTAAATTGCTTCAATACATTAAATTCTCCTTAAATTTGATGAAATTACAACAGAGTCCTTTATTTAGTTATGGGATTAAATTAGATGACTTTTGAGAGGGGAAAAAAATAAATCGGTATCCACAATGCAAAATTGCAAATTCAAGTAAATAATGATAATTGGATATATTCAAATAGTGCAGAGTGACATTTGCTATGTTATAATCATAGCAGATAAGCCTTTAACTAACTGATTACTATTTTGAATTTGTGGCTCTTGCTAATAAAACTATTATAGACCCTCTTGCTAATAGAACTTTTCTTCTTCTATCACTAAAATAGAAATGCTTTGACATTATTGATACGGAAGAGGATGATATCTATCAATCTTGGAGGTTTAGGGCTGCCAAGCGCTTACAAGGTATGCTCCATGCCATTCGCAAAAAAGGTGCCCATCCATATTGGATCCCACCAAAAGTTCTTGGTGAATTGATGAGACGTTGGGACACTGATGCCTATAGACAATTACAGGCGAGAAATACAGCTGCCAGGAAATCAACTCGAGGTACTTCCCTTCACACTACAGGAGGCACCACCTTTCCAGAAGCGAGGTTACGCTTGGTAAGTTGTTTATAGACAATCTTTACTATGATATTTGCTGTTCTATGAATGGTGACAGTTGCAAATGTGTGAAAACCGTTGACCGAAATAAGTCAATATTTGTGAAGTTTTGATTGTCTATGTGTGGCTTCTTTTGACTGGTTTCTTAATATACTGCCATTGGAAAGCTTCTAAAGATCAAATATTGAGCCCTTCTTTTGGTTTTGGAGAAGAAAAGTAGCTGGTTGGCCCTACTAGCTATGCAGCGTGTTGATTTTTCCGTACAAAAGTAGCTGGTTCAATTACTCCTTCGTGATATAACATTTGCTGCACTTGTAGTAGTAGTACACTAAATTAATCTTTTTTCCCTTTTTGGAGTTGTTCATATACACATATAATTTGAACATTAACAATATATAAAACCAATCATTAAATCAGAATGATAATAATTTAGAATAAAAGTACGTCCCAAAATAATAGTGTTAATTGGTTGAAACGAAAAAAGAAATGAATTAATTGATATTATAGTGAGAAATTAGAGAAAGAGAAAAAGAATCTAATATATAAACTCTGAAAAGCACGTCCCATAGTTGAGTTGGAAGTGGACTAGGCTTTTAAGATGAGTGTCCCGTGAGCACTAGTTATAGTCATGTTATGTGAATTCAATTGTTTATTTGCTTTCAGCAACATCAATTCTCTGTTGCGTGATGTTTTCTTGATGTCAAATATCAATGAATAATATGCATGTAATTGATGAGTGTGTAGTTGTGAGTAATTGAATAGTGGCATCTATCTACTCATGATTCATATCTATACATATATATTATTCCTAACTACCACCCAGCTACCAACCAACCTTATTAGCCCCATACAAACTGAATAAATCTATATGAATACATCTCATATTTGTTGATAATTTGGTTACATTATGTAGAATCATTCGCTTGGAAGACCATCACGTATGGATGAGTTTTTTGAGCACACTCATACTCGCAAAGAGGATAGGACTCAATGGGTTGATAAACACTCCCGAAAGACAAAGGTAATTTACCTTTATTCATTGTAAATATTTTATTATCTAATTGTTATGCATTATTGATACTTATAGTAGTTTATCAATCATTTTTGCTCATTGTAGGATATATTTCAATAGCGTATGTTTCAGGCTGAGCAAGAGCGGCAGGCTACTATAGAGGCTGGTGTAACTGATCCACCGCCTGTCTCTGAGGAAAGCATATGGATTGAGACAGTGGGTGGAAAACGAAGAGGTAGGGTATATGGCATGGGTGAGGTAAGGGACTCTTCCATAGTGCGACCTCGAGTTGATGGGCCAACCACGACCACCAGCATTGATGTTTTGGATCTTAGAGAACGAATCACAATACTCAATAGAGAAGTTGAACAACATGCTGCTAAATATAGAGAGCTTGAAGACCGCTACCAAAGGGAGAAAAGAGAGTGGCAACAAACTGTTGAATCCTTGCGTGAGGATCTCAACACCAGTAACTCACAGATGGATCAATTTAGTCATCAGTTGAGCAGCTTGACTGAGTATGTGAGAGCCATGGGTCCTAGTAGTTCTGGATAATGTGTTTCCCCACCTCCTCCTTTTACTTTTCCAAGCTCTCAGAAAAGCACAGCCCCAGCCCCAGTCCCAACCCCAGCCCCAGGTAGAAAACTCCGACCTATTCTACAGCGACCAGGACAACCACAGAGTTCTCAAAGGGGGGATGATTCTGACGATTTTGATGACTCAGATGATTATTTAGACGAGTATGAGTAGGTTATTTAATTACTTTGCTTTGAATATTTTGTATTATTAGTGGATTGCCATTTAAACAATATAAGTCTAAGTTTAGTTATTTATCTTGTCTTGAGTCTTTATGTTAGAGGGTTATTTATTATTTTGATAAGTTTGTAAACTCATTATCTAATATTTAGTATAAATTTTATTTTTATATTTAAAAGTTTATTTGTATTAACGGTTTACTATTTTTCAAATAAAAAAATAAAAATTAAAACATATAACTATTAAAATCGACGGCAAAATTGTCGCTTTTAAAAGTTAAAATAGACAAATCTAAGCAATTAAATCGACGGCAACTGTGTCGATTTTATTCAATAAAATATCGACGGCCTTGTCGTCGATTTTATTAAACATATTATAGACAAGAGTGTTGTTGATTTTATTGAGTTAAATATCGACACAAAGGCTGTCGATTTTATTGAATCAATTATCGACAAAGAGGACGTCGATTTTAAATAATAATATCGACGGCAGTGTTGTCGATTTTATTAAGAGTGTAAAATTCTCACACCCATATTACAGACGGAATGGACGTCGATTTTATTATATTATTATCGACGGCCATGAAAGCCGTCAATTTTATTAGCATTTTAAAAAATCGACAAGTTTTATAGCGACCAACTGCCCCGTCTATTTTGCCGTCGAATTTCAATATTATCGACGGCTAAGCCGTCGATTTTTAACGACGTTTCTTGTAGTGATATGGTGGTTGTGTAAAAGGAAATCAGAGAATATTAGTCTACAGATTTCCTTGAGAATAATAGTCTTGTACAAATTCTTTTGGGTAAAATTTGTATTTGCACATCTGTGTTATTCATTCTGAGCCTGATCCTTTGAAAATTTAGTTTTTGAGACAACTTCCATATATGAATAGTAATAATATAACTTCGATTCACATGCAACTAATTTTTTATTTAGCAGCTTTCCATTTGTACAATTGTAGGTGGAATGAGTAGAGTACTTTGATTTGGTGGTTTCTTTATTTAATCTGTTACTCCTATTTATCAAAATAAGACACAAGATGTTGAAATATGAAATAGTAGATGATAACTAGACTATTATCTAGCTTTAAGCATTTTAATGTTGGTATATCAATATTGAACCCAATGATTTTCTTATTCTTTTTGGCAATCCAAAGCCTTTTGTGTTTTCAATTGATTTGATAAATTATTTACATAGGTGAGAATTATTGAAGTCCTTGATGAGAGTTAGATCAAGGAGAATTAGATAAGTAGAATTGTAGAAGTGAAATGAGTCCTAATGGATAGTGCTCTAGCAGTAACATATATATATACTCTTTGAAAATATCATTTTTTTTTCTCTTTTGCATTTATAAATTTGCTTATTTTAGCGTAAATCTTGAATTTGATCCGAAAAATTTTTGAACATTAAGTGATTTTTAAAAGATTATTGGCATTAAATAATTTTTTAACTTATACTATTTTGATGATAATTAAAAATACATAATTTGATACTCTTTTATGATTGAATTGCTGTTCTAAAAATTAAGTATTAAAATGTCAAATGATGATTTGCACTTTATTTTTCTTTTTGTTATTTGATAGTTTAGGATAATTAGACTTTTTTATTTTCTTATTTTGTGTTTTTATAATTTAAGAAAGACTACTTTTCATGTGACTGAGACTAAGTTGTATATACTTCTTGGCTTCTTGCATATTTTGATGTTTGAGTTCTGTTTTGTAAAGCATTAATAATATACACTGAATACAAAGTAATAAATACCTAATAGATGTACACAATTGACTAAAAGAATAATGAGTTGTGCATTTCTTATTTAGTTAGATTTTGTTGGGAAAACTCAACATAGGTTTAAAATAAGAACCTGTCTAACAGCGGAAGCACAAAAAAATAATTTTTTCACAACTTATGTGATCAAATAGGCAATATCAAAGATACTCCAGGCAATAAATATAATGGTAGAAATTAAATAATCAGACACCAGAATTTTAACGTAGAAAAACCCTCCAAAAGAGGGACAAAAAACTCACGGAACCTAGTCCAGTAAAATCTTCCACTATTAGAATGGGTATACAAATAGTCTTCCTAGTGATACTAGTGCATCTCAACAATCAACAAAATACATCATCAAAAGTGATGGAATCAACATAATCTTTCCAGAAAGTAGGTATCTCAAATCAGGCAAAAGAGAAGGCAATACAACTAGCAAGTTATATCCTAATATTCATCTCTACACCAGGAATAACATACCAATATTTCATAAGAAATGGAGCAAGTTTACCAATTTAATCGGATCAAAATGAGCTTGTCCTTTTCCCCCAATTTCTTCTTCTCCCGCAATGAAACCACGCAGCTTCTTTTCTTTCATTCAAAATGAATGAGACTTCCTCTCTCTCTCTCTCTCTCTCTCTCTCTCTCTCTCTCTCTCTCTCTCTCTCTCTCTCTCTCTCTCTCTCTCTCTCTCTCTCTCTCTCTCTCTCTCTCTCTCTCTTTCTCTCTCTCTCTCTCTCTCTCTCTCTCTCTCTCTCTCTCTCCTTCCCTCCTATTTTGTTTCAAAATGAGGGCTTCAAAATCTCACACTCTCTCTCCTTACCGTGGCTTATTAGCCACTCTTCTTTCTTTCTTTATTTATTTTTTGTTTTAAAATTGTGGGCCCCACTTAGTTGGGGACCCACCAACAAATCTCTCCCTCACCAACTCAAGTGGTGATAGGCTGCTCCACCAAGCCTGCCTTCTCTTTGCAGGAATTAAACTTTACTGCAGGTAAACTCTTAGTCATCATGTCTGAACCATTATCATCAGTGTGGATCTTCTCAAGTGCATATGACTTCATCTCAAGTGCTTGACGTATCCAATGATACCTCACTTCTATGTGCTTCGATTTGGAATGAAACGTCGGATTCTTGCTAAGATGGATAGCACTCTGACTATCACAAAATAACACAAACTTCTCTTGATTGATGCCTAACTCTTGTAGAAATTTCTTTATCCGTAGGAGTTCCTTAGAAGTTTCAACAACAGCAATGTATTCTGCCTCTGTAGTAGACAAAGCAACACATTTCTGAAGTCAAGATTGCCACGACACAGCTCCCCTTGCAAAATTATCATATAACCAGAAGTAGACTTTCTTGAATCAAGATCCCCAGCCATATCTGCATCTGTGTAACCATCCAACACAGGTTGGCCACTCTCAAAACATAAACAAACTCTAGAAGTACCATAAGGTATCTGAGAATCCATTTTACTGCTTGCCAGTGTTCCTTGCCAGGATTAGAGAGAAACCGACTAACAACTCCAACAGCATGAGCAATATCTGGCCTAGTGTAAACCATAGCATACATCAAACTGCCAACTGCAGATGCATATGGAATCTTCTTTATTTCTGCTTTCTCTTTCTCACTTGTAGGGCATTACTGTGAACTCAGCTTGAAATGACTAGCAAGTGGAGTACTAACAGGTTTGGAATTACTCATGCTAAACCTCTCTAAAACCTTCTTAATATACTTCTGCTGCGACAACCACAATTTTCCATTCTTCCTGTCACGAGTGATACTCATGCCAAGGATTTTCTTTGCAGGACCCAAATCCTTCATAGCAAAGGATCTGTTCATGTCTTTCTTAAGACTTTCAATCTTCTTAGTGTCATGACCAACAATCAACATGTCATCAACATAAAGAAAGAGAATTATAAAATCACCATCAGAGAATTTCTTAACATACATATAATGATCAGAAGAAGTCTTACTATACCCATGACCTTCCAGGAAGGAATTAAACTTCGTGTACCACTGCCTTGGCACTTGCTTCCGCCCATATAAGCTCTTCTTCAACTTGCATACAAGATGCTCCTTTCCTTTAACCTCAAAACCCTCTGGTTGCTCCATATAAATTTCTTTTTCAATGTCACTGTGAAGTAATGCAGTCTTCACATCAAGCTTCTCAACCTCTAAATTCAAGCTAGCCGCCAATCCAAGCACAACTCAAATAGAGGATATCTTGACAACTGGAGAGAAAATCTCCTCAAAATCAATACCTTTCTTTTGCTCAAAGCCTTTCACAACCAATCGAGCTTTGTACCTTGGTCGTGAGACATTTTCATCTGCTTTCAACTTGAACACCCATTTATTCTTGAATGCTCTCTTACCCTTCGGCAACTTCACTAATTCAAAAGTAAGATTCTCATGCAAGGATTTCATTTCTTCTTGCATGGCCTTCAACCAATCTTCCTTATGCTCATCAGACATAGCTTCCTGGTAGCTCTCTGGCTCCCCAGTCTCAGTGTTCATCACATACTCATGAGGAGAGTATTTCTGAGAAGGATGGTGCTCTCTAGTAGATCTTCTCAATTCAGGCTCAACTAGTGGTTCAGGTGGAACTTCTACATCTGGCACCTCAGGATGAGGTGTAGGTTCATCATGTAAATCATCACCATCATTATCAACTTGTACATCTCCCCCATCAATAGGAGGTCTAGTGGAAGAACTAGGTTCATCATCAGTAGAATGTCTAATAGTTATTGGCTTATCTATCTTTTCAAGATCTTCAATAGTTTGGTCTTCAAGAAAAATCACATCTCGGCTTCTAATTATTTTCTTGCTCACCGGATCCTATAATTTGTAACCAAAGTCTTCGTGACCAAAACCCATGAAGATACACTACTTTGACTTCCCATCAAGTTTATTCCTTTCATCTCATGGAATGTGAATAAAATCCCTGCAGCCAAACACTCGCAAATGACTATAGGAGACATCTTTCCCTCTCTAAACTTTCTCAGGAACATCACCATTTAGTGGAACGGAAGGAGAAAGGTTGATCAAATCTACTGCAGTCCTCATCACTTCACCCCAAAAGGATTTAGGCAACTTTGCATGAGAGAGCATACACCTGACTCTATCATTGATAGTGCGATTTATTCTCTCTGCAACTCCATTATGTTGAGGAGTCTTAGGAACCGTCTTCTCAAGTTTAATCCCATGTCCTTTACAATACTTTTCAAACGGACCCCTGTATTCACCACTGATGAATCCACACTTTATGATATTTATTTGCTCTAATTTGGTGGATTTCATCAACTTTTCTTGCATTTATCCATTGAAATAGCATAGTTTCATCATTTCTCCCTAAATTGTGCTTGAAAGTGAAAACATGCTTTTTAAGCTTTATAATTGCTAAATTTTATTCAATTTAATTCCATTTTATGCCTTGATGTGTTTGTTGAGTAATTTTAGGCTTACAAGGCAAGTATGGATTGAAGAAGTGGAAGGAAAGCATGCAAAATGGGAGAATTCAAGAAATGAAGGATTTGTAAAGCTGCCAGTCCTGACCTATCTGTACTAGATTGGTCATAACTTGAGCTACAGAGGTCCAAATGAAGCGGTTCCAGTGGCATTGGAAAGCGAACGTCTGGGGCTTCAAAATGATATACAATTTGCTATGGTGGACATAAGTTTAAGTGTGCGTACGCACACAATTTGTGCGTATGCACAAGTCAGAAAATAGCAAGTGTGCGTATGCACACACCTGTGCGTACGCACACGAATTGGCACGTGAGCTCATTAATTACAAATCGTTGGGGCGATTTTTGGGCCCCAAAACCCAATCCAACTCATTTCTAAAGCTATTTCAAGCCAACTTAAAGAAGGATAAAGGGGGCAATTAGGTTTAGGTTTTCTATGTTTTTGCTTTAGTTCTCTAGAGAGAGAAGCTCCCCCCTCTCTCTAGAATTAGGGTTTTTAACTTAGTTTCTTTGAGTTAAACCCCAAATTAGTCTCTGAGATTCACAAAATACACCGATTTAGTCCCTGACTTTCGAATTGCACTAATTAAGTCCTCCAGATTGGAAAAAAATGCATCAACCTAGTCCTCCTCATATTTTCCAGTCATATTCCTTGCCGGTGGGAGTGACATGGTGAATGAGTGCCACGCTGGAGTGTCTAACAATTGGTTGATGTGGCAAATGAAAGTTTATGACCCAATTTAGTCCCTGATCCCTTTTTAAACCCTAACTCAGAAGTAGCGCATCACTTCTTCGTCTTCTTCATCTTCTTCTTCTCCTTCTTCTTCCTTGCTCATTCTCGTACCCATTTGGGGTTTAACTCAATTTTCTTCTTAGCGTTGTCTCCGGCACCAGACACACCTTAACACCGCCATTTTCGTCAGAAGCGAAAAAAGAAAGAAAAGCCATAAAATTTGAAGAACTAGTGCTACTCTTTCTACTTTTTCCTCTTTGATTCTCTATCTTCTGCAAAATTCAACAACTATTACTCTTTTTTTCCCATAGAATCATTTTCTGCATTCCCCAATTTTGTTCCTAAAAATAAGATTAGGTTTAAGTTTTTGTTGCTCAATATTGAGGTCGTGGTGATCGTGGTTCCATTTCTGAGGTCAACTAGGGATACATTGTCCATGAAAACCGTTCTGACAACTCCAATCGCCAGAAACAGGAGGTCCGAGCGTCTCAAGAAGAAGACGCCGCCGCCGTCTTCAGCTGCTCCGGCACCAGCGAGAGGGAGTTCCGATCTGAAGAAGGTCGAGAAGTCTGCCTCGGTAGTGCCGACTCCTTTGAGGATATCTGAGAGGCTTTCCTCTTCTGGTTCTCCTTCCAAAGGCTCCAATTCGAAGAGCTTCAGGTCTTGTTCTACAGAGGAGAAATGGAAGTGTGTGAAGTGGTTGAGAGCTCAAGAAGAAGAAGAATAGATGGAGGAAGGTAGTGAGAAAGAGGAATGTGCAGGAAGCGATTCTAAGGTTAACAAGAAGAGATTGCATGCGCGTGTATATCAGGCTTCATTAAAATCTAAAGGAGGTAAATGCAAAGTAACTTCCTGTGTAGTATTAATTCTTAATTAATCATCTAATTTTGAGCTATCAATTAAGGAAATTTCAATATAATTTCTGGAATGGGTTATGAGTGTCACATTTAGTAACGTTTTGGATGATTTAGGGAATAAATTGATGCTAATTTGCATATGTTAGACGAGTGAAATTGTTGCCAGAAAATCATTATAGGATTAAAGTGATGAGTGATGGTTGCTTTCTGTTGTGTATCATCACGGCCTTATATGGTATGATTGAAATAAGCCATCTATATTATTACAGTGATTTAAGGATACCTTAACGGATAAATATTGGCCTCTCTTGTATTGTATTGTATTGTATGGTACGAGAATGAGGGTTTAAAAAAAAAGAAGAAGAAGAAGAAGAAGAAGAAGAAGAAGAAGAAGAAGAAGAAGAAGAAGAAGAAGAAGAAGAAGAAAGGGTTTAAAAAGGAATCAGGGACTAAATTGGGTCATAAACTTTCATTTGCCATATCAACCAACTGTTAGATACTCCAGTGTGGCACTCATTCGCCACGTCACTCCCGCCGACAAGGAATATGACCGGAAAATATGAGGGGGACCACGTTGATGCATTTTTTCCAATCTAGAGGACTTAATTAGTGCAACTGGGAAGTCAGGGACTAAATCGGTGCATTTTGTGAATCTCAGGGACCACTTTGGGGTTTAACTCAGTTTCTTTTTAATTTCAGCACTTTAATTCTTGTTTTAGTGTAGTTTCATTTATGTTTCTATGCTCTATTGTCTTTATCTTCTTCATCTCTTTTGTTATTTTCTCTTTTATGTCAATTTTCATATTATGAACACTCTTGTTATTTTAATTCTAATTAATACAAATTTATGTTTTCATCTCATTTATTGCTTCCTTTAATTGTTATTATTATTTTCTTACTTTGGTAGTTTTAGAATTTATTTTATTGTAATTTAATATTATTTTATTCTCATGCACACCAAGTGTTTGATAAAATATTTGGCTTAGTTTTTACTTAGTTTTTCTACACTCTTGGCTTGGAATTGATGACTTTGGTAATCCTTGAGCTATTGATGTCCATTCTTGTTTGATAGATTAGAGTAGTTAGTTGATTTGGTCTCCATTGACTCTATGTGACTCCTAGTGTTGACATAGGACTTATGGATTGAAATTAACTATGCCTATTTGACTTATCTTCGATGTAAGGTTGACTAAGTAGGATTAACTCTTCATAATCATCATGTGTTTGTGGTCAATGGCTTGGATAGGTAACCTTAGCTCTCAATTACTTGCCAAGATGTTTTCTTACATTTGAAGTTTCCTTTCCTTGCATTTAATTGCTTTGACTTTTATTGCTTTGATGTTTAAATTCTTGCATGTTTAGTTTCTACACTCTTGGTTGAGAAATTGGATGTTTGGGTGGAATTGAGTTGTGGATGTCCATCCCGCATAGTGTGAAAATGGCTAATTGGTTTGGTTTCCATTGACGCTAGTCTTTCACTAAGTAATTAGTGAGTTGACTAGGACTTATGGATTGAGATCAATTATGCCCTTTTGACTAATTCTCAAGGAGGATTGACTAATTTGGATTGATTTCACACAATTGCTATGTTTGTGGTCCATAACTAGGATAAGAATCCTAAATTCTCCAATTCTTGCCAAGAGTTGCCATTTTCATTCCTTGCATGTTTATTTGCTCTCTTGCTATTTACATCTCTTGCTCTCTTGCTTTCATTCCCAATTCTCCATGTTCTCTCATAGCCAATAATTATACATTTCATTGCAACTCCTAGGGAAGACGACTCGAGGTTTAATTACTCTCGGTTTATATTTGGTTTGAATTGTGATAATATTTGATTGATGATCAATTGTTGGGTTTGGACTATACTTGCAACGTTAATCCTATTTTTAGTGTGAAAATCCAAACCTATGCTTTTGGTCATTATCAAATTTGGCGTCATTTCCGGGGACTTGCAATGGTGTATGTTGTTGGCTATTGTACATATGTGAATATTGTGAATAGCTTATTTTTGGTTGATTGTACATATGTTGCTTGCTCATTTTAGACATTGTGAATATGTTAATATGTGAATATGTGAATAGTTTGTTTTAGATTTGGTGCTTATTTTTGCTAGTTTTAGGAGTTTATTTTACTTGTTCTTATTATCTTTTGTTTTTATTTCCTTTTTTTTTCTCCTATGAATTCTCACCCATTGCATTGCGAATTTTGTTGCTATTATGTTATAGGAATTGGGAATTTCAAATATTTGTCACCTAGATGGAATGGAAATAATTAACTTGAAGATGTGTGTGCACAAGCTTTGGAATCTCAAAAGTCATGGAAAATGCAAACATGGGTGGAAATTCAAAGAGGAATGGAAACTCAAGCATTGTTAGAGCTTCTCAATAAGTCCAACTTAAGGACTCTAAATAGAAGTACTAGGTGGGAGACACCCCACCATAGTAAAACTTTTCAAATTTCCTCTTTTATTGTATTCTTGTAAATATGTCTCTTGATTGGTAGCTTGTCTTTTTAGATTTAGTTTTTCAATTGCTCTTTTGAATAATTAGTAATTTTGTTTGAATCTGTCTTCTTGTCATGAATTGCAATTTTGAAGTTTTTAATTACTCGTGGATAGGTGAAGTAGTTTTGGTAGCTTTTATTTGTGCATATTCCATGTATTTTGAGTAGTTAACAAATTTTGTTTTGAAAAATAAAATCTTGATAATTTTAAAGTTGAATGTGAATAGTTGAAATTTTTTATTTCTGTGAATATTAGAAGAATGTTGGGTAAAATTCTGTTAAAAAAATAAAATAAAATCGGCCTCTGAGTGCACACAGCTTTGTGCCTGCTGATAGTGCGGAAAACGATCCAACACAAAACTTATACCCAAGTTCAAGTCCTGGAGGAAGCATTCTAGCTATTTATTCTCAAATTCCCTTGCAAGGAGTAGCGTGTGGTTCCAAGTTCGAACCATGGAGGATGCATTTTGGCTATTTCTTCTTGAATTCTTTTGTGAGGAACGTTCCTTGCCTTCTCCTTGGTCCTTGGTTTGAATCTTGGTGGCTTCACTCATGGAATTTCATCTTGAATTAATTTGAAGAGGTCCCCGATAAAGTTAACTTAGTTAACTTAGCTTTGCACCATTTCCTTGCTTTCTTTGGTGCTCAGTTAACTATTTTAACTTAGCTTTGTAGCTTCCTTCTCCTTCCATCCTTTGTGAAGCTCAGTTAGCTTTTTCAACTTAGCTTCCCATTCTTCCTCAATGTGATCATGCTTTTTCTTTCCTTTTGGCACGCTTCTTGCTTTCTTGGGTACGTTTTCTTTCCTTTGGTCACACTTCTTGTGCCACGCTTTTCTTCTTTTCTTCTTTCTTCACCTACAATTAACCAAATCAACCAATCAAAGAATCACTAAATTCACAAGGTTTATAAATCATTAAAATTCAATTAAATTTGGCTTCAACCTCATGATTTAGCATCAAATAATTAGTGGTTGTTTGATTCAAAGAAGTCATGCATTTTCACTCCAAATTACTTACTTAGAATGCAAGAAAGTGCATAAAACCTACTAAAATTAAAGAAAAAGGCTAGTGAAACTAGGCTAAGATGACTTGTCATCACAAGACCAAACTTAAAACTTGCTTGTCCCCAAGCAAGCACTTAAACATAAGAGAAGATAGAATGAAGTAGATAAGCATGTATGTCCTTATTAGGCAGTTAGTTGAATTTTGTTTATGGGGTTTTATGCAGATCAAAAATAGCTCATTTATTACTTGCTGTCAAAACAACTATGATTCCTTAAGGGTTCACCAAGGTTGCTACTATGATTCCTCACCCTTTTGCTTAATCCCCTTGTTAGCTTTTTCTGCTTTCTTTTGCATTTCAGAGCTTATTATCTATTAGAGGCTTGGTGTCAAATGTTGCATTGGCCTTTGGCTTATTTTCACTCAACATTTTTTTTTTCACCACAGACACATGGCTCACCTTTTTCTTCCTAGGATCATTGATGCCCAGCATCTCTTTGGATTACTAAATGTTTTGTAGCTAGGTTGCTCTTTATTGTGGACTTTCAGTTGACAATCCCAAATCAGTTGATCTAAGTTGCCAAGTTTTAAGATACTCCTTAGAACCTACTTGTCCAAGCATATCCTAGTACACAAACACCACAAGCATATGTCCTAGGGTCCAAGCTATTGGTGTCTAGCCTTATTGTTTGTTTCTTTGCCAACTTTTGGCTTTTCTTCTTTCTTTTTCTTTCTGTTTTGGTTTATTTTCAAGGGACTTTCATTGTTTGAAGGATCATAGCAGCAAACTAGCTTAAGCTTTAAGAAACAAGTTATTCTGCAACATTTATTCCATGAGCTAATAGTTGAATCAAACACACACCACCACTAATCTTTCATTCTAACTATTGCAACATTGAACAGTTACTTTTCTAAATCAAACATCTTTCTTTTATTCACACAGCAAGGGAGACAAGACAGAGTATTCAAGCATGATGAGTGATGACATTTATTATGCAGATATCTTCCAAGCAAAAATTATGCAGATAGCTTTCTTTAACATGTACTTCCACTTGCAACTAAATAATCATTCCAGCCAGACATAAAGGATTCTCTGAATTAATTCATTGTATAACAACAAGGATCAAGAATAGATACAACCTGTTGAGTTGCAGTTTTCCCCTGTTGAGTTGCAGTTTTCCATTCTTACTTCAATTTGCTCCTTTTGAGTTGTAATTCAGGTGTTCTTTTAATTTGTTGGCTATTTTTCTGCCTGCTCCTCAAGTGTTGCTTGTTGTTCAACCCTTTTAGGTGTTGGTAAATCTGCAAAGCTTGTGTGGTGTGGCTCTCGAACTTACTTTGGTGTGTGAACACCAAACTTAGTTCCTTGCCAATATTCCTCATGCAACAATTTATATGTGAACTTCTTTTTATTTTTCAAAAGAAATAAACTAATGATTTGGAAACAGCAAAATAGTTAACTAGTTTATCTAAGTGCTCAAAGCTAGCATTATGTAGGGGGTCAATCATTTACATTTCTTTTTTCTTCATTCTCCCTTATATTGTTTTGGTGTGCAACACCAAACTTAGCTTTTTTGCAATATAGATAAGGCTAATTAACCTCTTTATTGAAATAACTATGAAAAGAAACTACCTCAGGTTGGGTTGCCTCCCAACAAGCGCTCTTTTATTGTCATTAGCTTGACATTCTCTGTGTTTGTTCAGTTTAGGTACTGAACTTCCTTTTCCTTGTCCCATTGTCCTCCTAAATAAGGCTTTGCTCTATACCCATTTGCTGTGAAGTGGCTCTGTATAGCTTCATCTAGCAGCTCAAGGCTTCCATAAGGAAAAACTTTTGTTACTAGATACGGACATGTCCATTTGGACTTGAGCTTGCCAGGGAAGATCTTGAGCCTTGAGTTATACAGGAGCACTTGCTGTCCTGGCTTGAATTCTTTCTTTGCGATCTTCTTGTCATGCCACCTCTTAGCTCTCTCCTTGTATATCTTAGCATTCTCATAAGCTTCTAGTCTAAACTCATCCAACTCATTTAGTTGTAGCAGCCTCTTTTCTCCTGCTGCTTGAGAATCAAGGTTGAGAAGTTTAGTGGCCCAAAAAGCTTTATGTTCAAGCTCCACAGGTAGGTGACAAGCTTTTCCATATAATAGCTGAAATGGGGACTTCCCGATGGGAGTTTTGAACGCTGTCCTATATGCCCAAAGTGCATCTTCTAACTTCCTGGCCCAATCTTTCCTTGTGCTTCCCACTGTTTTTTCTAAAATTCTCTTCAACTCTCTGTTTGCTAATTCAGGCTGGCCATTAGTCTGAGGATGGTATGGTGTGGCTACTTTATGTATTACTCCATACTTGTGGAGGAGTTTCTCCATTTGTTTGTTGCAGAAGTGACCACCACCATCGCTGACAAGACCCTTGGGTACTCCATATCTAGTGAAGATATGCTTCTTAAGGAATTGAAGGACAATTTGTGCATCACAAGTGGTTGTGGCTATGGCTTCCACCCATTTTGAGACATACTCTACTGCCACCAAGATGTATCTAAAAGAATGAGAAGGGGGAAAAGGTCCCATGAAATCAATGCCCCATAGATCAAATAGCTCAACTTCCAGGATGAAATTTTGAGGCATCTCATTCCTTTTTGTCAATCCTCCAGCTCTTTGGCATTCATTGCATTGATGAACAAACTCTCTCGCATCCTTGAAGATAGTTGGCCAATAGAAACCGCTTTGCAACACCTTTGCAGCTGTTCTCTCTAGTCCAAAATGTCCACCATATGCTGAACCATGACAATGCCACAATATGTCCCTCATTTCATTTTCATGGACACATCTCCTAATCATTCCATCAGAGCACCTTTTGAATAAAAAGGGTTCATCCCACAAGAACTTCCTTGCTTCATTGAGCAGCTTTTTCACTTGTTGTTTAGAATATTCTTGAGGTATCTTCCTTCCCACTTTGTAGTTTGCTATGTCAGCAAACCAGGGTGTTTGTTGAACTTGGAATAGGTGCTCATCTGGGAAGTTCTCATTTACTTGTCGTGGTCTATCTTGACAGGCTTCTTGTGGTATTCTTGATAAATGATCCGCCACTTGATTTTCACTTCCCTTCCTATCTCTTACTTCAATATCAAACTCTTGAAGTAGCAGCACCCACCTAATGAGCCTTGGCTTTGAATCCTGTTTAGACATTAAATACTTGAGAGCAGCATGGTCAGTGTACACTATAACTTTGGAGCCAATCAAGTATTATCTAAACTTATCAAATGCATAAACAATCGCCAAAAGTTCTTTCTCAGTGGTTGTATAATTTTTCTGTGTTTCATTTAACACTTTGCTGGCATAATATATGACATGGTGTAGCTTGTCTTTCTTTTGTCCCAGCATAGCACCAATAGCAAGGTTACCCAGCTTGTTTCTTGTCACTTTCCTTTGGCTTCTTGGTTGCTTCTTCATTTTTCACCAAGACTTTTCCACTCCTCAATTGTATTGCCTTGCATTCTTCCTTAGGATTTGGGATTGTGTCACTCGGCAGTGAGCTTGAAGGTCTCTCAACAGAAATCTGTTTGGAGATTTGCCCAATTTTCCTTTCTAGGCTCTTCATGGAGGCTTCATGGTTCTTGGTTGTCATTTCTTGGTGTTTCCACATTTTGTCTATCAAGGTTTCCAAGTTGGTGAGTCTTTGAGATTCAGGTGATGCTTGTGGTGGGTTGTTAGATGTGGATGGTGGGTGGTAGGCATTTTGGTTGGTGGGTTGGTTATTAGATTGGTAATGGTTGGGGTTGGGGTAGTTGTTTCGAGGTTTTCTGTAGGGGTTTTGGTTAGTTTGCTACTGCTGGTTGTGGTTTTGGTTATTTCTTGAAGTGTTTTGATTTGAGTTTCTCTGCCATGGTTGTTGATTTTGGTTGTGATTGTCTCCCCACTTGATGTTTGGGTGGTTCTTCCAAGAAGGGTTGTAAGTGTCACCATATACTTCATTTGGCCCAGAATTTTGGTTGTGCATGTACTGGACGTGTTCGCTTAATTTGCAGCAAAGTAAAAGAGGTTGAAGATCTCAGGGTGGAAGAGACTAGATAACAAGTCTAGATCTCAAATCCTTTCTTGATCCAACAAGAACAATTGCAAAAGAAGTGAAGAAGAGTAAATTGCAGAAGTAAAGAGAAGATGCAGTAAACAGCAAATGAAATTCAATTATGCAGAAGAAAGTAAACAAGAGATCTCAAGGTGAGATTGAAATAGAAGTTCTTCAATTCTTCACCCAAGATCCAAAGCAAGAAAATAAAAGAGTGCTCAAGCAAGAACCAAGAAGAAGAGAGATCAACTCTCCTTCCAAGTTCTCAGAAATCTAAATTCAAAAGTTCAAAAGCCTCCAAATTACTTACTTAGAATGCAAGAAAGTGCATAAAACCTACTAAAATTAAAGAAAAAGGCTAGTGAAACTAGGCTAAGATGACTTGTCATCACCTGCGCACACTTTAATACCACCTTTCTATGCATGGCGTTCGCGCAGAATATGCGTATGCACATATTAGAAAAATGAGAAGCCCCAGCCCTTCCCCGAGCCAACGAAGCCCTTCCCCTTTCGTCTTTTCTGAGCCATCCAACACCCACCATCTTGCCTCCATCACCGTCCACCCCTCCAACCACCGGCGATCGCTGTAGTCGCCGTGCCCCTCACCCCATCTCTTCTTCCTCCTCTCTCACATCTCTTCTCTTTACCCTTGCCCAACTCTCCTCTCCTCTGCCACCGAACAGACGACACGCCCCTCAGTGCCGGCTTCTGGTGCCAAAACTGCCGCACCAACCCTAATCGCCAGGTCTCTTTTTCTCACATCCCTTCGTCCTCTATCCTTTCCTCGCCGAACCAAAGGACCCCCCTTCCAACGTTTCTCTCTCTGAACCATCCCCCCACTCCGTTTCAAATCCCCACCACACACCTCCGTGTCGTTCATCATCACCACCGCAGCCGGCGTCTGTACCCACAACCGACACAGAGCCACCACATCTCTCTCTTTCTTCTTCTTCTTCTGCCTCTCCATCTTTCCCATGTCCGTACCCTAGCGCCGCCCAGAACCACCGAACCTTTGTGAACCACCCAATGTGCCTCCACACCTTCACTATTTCGACGCCTCACCTCCGCGATTCCACCATCGCCACACCTCACCTCCGCCGAGCCCAGAACCTAACTTCCAACCACATCGCCGCCGGTTCTCCTTTGCTCTGTGCGAGACCCACTACCTCCACGAAGCTCTCTCTTCCTCTGTCATTAGTTCCCTAACCGTCAGCCACCAACAGCCTCCTTTTCACCGGACCAACACGACAGGGAGCTTCTCTTTTGCCTCCCTGTTCGCCGCTAGGACTCCACCTAGAACATCCGAGGCCACTCCTCTTCCTCTCCTTTCCTGTTTCGAATGTTTGTTCAGAATTTCAGGTTTCCATTGAACTCTGTTTCTGATTCTTTTTCAAATTTTGTTAGTTAGTTTTGGTTTCTTTAATCTGGTTCTAATTCTAGTTACTTACTTAGTTAGATTCTGATTTCTGTTTAGTGGATTCTAGGTTGTTAGGATAGGTTAGTTTAGTTTATTGGATTTTGATTTTTGCTGCAAGTGTTGGAAAAATTTTGTTTGCTGATGAATATTGCTGTTGAGTTGCTGTTTATGATGTGAAATCACTGATTCTGATTTGATTTTTCTGATTGAATTGATGGTTAAATTGCTGTTGAATTCATTTGGTTAGTTGTTTGCCCAATTTTCTGTTGAACTTCTGAGATATTGCTGCTGGTGTTTGGGAATGGAAACCTTTCTTTGTTTGAAATTGGTCTCTTGAAGCTGCATAGTATTTTTGTTGCTTTATTCTTGCTGAAGGCTGTTATAAATTTCAATTGTGATTGCTGTTGAGTTCCTATTTCAATTTGAACTTCATTGTTTAATTCAGTGATGCTTAATTGTTTAAACTCATACTGCTTCTGGAATGGTTATTGAACTCAATGAAAAGAATGCTGCTTGATGCTGTTGGTTTGGTTTAAATTGTTATTGATTTTATGTTGCTGTTTTATTGATTTACTTTTGTGCTAAACTGGATTGTTTGATGCTGCTGCATAGTTGTATTATTGCCTTATTCTTGTTGAAGGCTTCTGCTGGAATGATGTTGATTGTCTTGAATTTGAATTCAATTGTCAATTGCTCCATTTCAATTTTCCATTTTGTTCTTGCTTCAAGATTGATTGCTGCTAAAGTTTTCTTTCAATTTTGCACTTGAGTGTTTGAATTCAGATTGCTTGCTTGTTAAATGGTTCATTGTTTTGGTGCTGTATTTTTTTGTTCTTGCTGTATTTGGCTCACTTTCTGATTTCCTATGAAGTCATATATGATTTTTTTTTGTGAATTTGAGTGTTAAAGCATTCATAGGGAATCTGAATTGATTGATTGAAATTGGGAAATAGGCCAATTTACTGCTAAAATGCTGCAAGATTTTTCCTAACCTTATTTTATTAAGTGACACTATTTTATTTGGTGCAACAAGACTCTAATTAGTGAATTTCTGTGCCAAAGGAATCTTGTTTGTTAAATGGTTTTGGAAAACTCCTCAAGAACTTCTTTGAAAGTTTTGGTCATGCTTCTAACTTTCTTTGCTTACTTGTGATGCTAATTTACTTCTATGCATTGAATAGTTCAAGTGAATTTTTAAATTGACCATAAACTTGAAATTCTTTGGAAAATTTGAGCCTCTTTTGCATAAACTCACAAGTTTGAAAGTTTTTAATCTATGTGGCTGGTGTGCGAAATTGTGATCATTCCATTCCTTTGTAACAGCGCTAAAAACTCAACACGCACGTTCATGATCTTATATCTGTTTCACAACTTCGTACAACTAACCAGCAAGTGCACTGGGTCGTCCAAGTAATACCTTACGTGAGTAAGGGTCGATCCCACGGAGATTGTCGGCTTGAAGCAAGCTATGGTCACCTTGTAAATCTCAGTCAGGCAGATTAACTTGTATTAAGAAATTATAGTGGATGAAAATAAATAAAATATAAAATAGGATAGTGGTACATATGTAATTCATTGGTGAGAATTTCAGATAAGCGTATAGAGATGCTTTCGTTCCTATGATCTCTGCTTTCCTGCTGTCTTCATCCAATCAATCCTACTCCTTTCCATGGCAAGCTTTATGTAGGGCATCACTGTTGTCAATGGCTACATCTCATCCTCCTGTGAAAATGGTCCAATGCGCTGTCACTGCATGGCTAATCATCTGTCGGTTCTCGATCATACTGGAATAGGATTTACTATCCTTTTGCATCTATCACTACGCCCAGCACTCGCGAGTTTGAAGCTCGTCACAGCCATCCCTTCCCAGATCCTACTCGAAATACCACAGACAAGGTTTAGACTTTTCGGATCTCAGGAATGGCCATCCATGGGTTCTAACTTATACCACGAAGACGCTAATAACTCGGACTCGGTCCCTTGTATTAGATATCCAAGAGATATCCATTCAATCGAAGGTAGAACGGAAGTGGTTGTCAGGCACGCATTCATAGGGGAATGATGATGACTTTGTCACGATCATCACATTCATGTTGAAGTGCGAATGAATATTTTAGAAGCGGAATAAGTTGAATTGAATAGAAAAATAGTAGTACTTTGCATTAATCTTTGAGGAACAGCAGAGCTCCACACCTTAATCTATGGTGTGTAGAAACTCTACCGTTGAAAAATACATAAGTGAAAGGTTCAGGCATGGCCGAATGGCCAGCCCCCAAACGTGATCTAAAGATGAAACTAAAGATGTAAATACAATAGTAAAAAGTCCTATTTATACTAAACTAGTTACTAGGGTTTACAGAATTGAGTAAATGATGTAGAAATCCACTTCCGGGGCCTACTTGGTGTGTGCTTGGACTGAGCTTGAATTTTACACGTGGAGAGATCATTCTTGGAGTTGAACGCCAGTTTGTAACGTGTTTCTGGCATTGAACTCCACTTTGCAACTTGTTTCTGGCGCTGAACGCCAAACTGCAACATGAAACTGGTGTTCAACGCCAGTTTGCGTCATCTAAACTCGGACAAAGTATGGACTATTATATATTGCTGGAAAGCCCTGGATGTCTACTTTCCAACGCAATTGGAAGTGCGCCAATTTGATTTCTGTAGCTCTAGAAAATCCACTTTGAGTGCAGGGAGGTCAGAATCCAACAGCATCTGCAGTCCTTCTTCAACCTCTGAATCTGATTTTTGCTCAGGTCCCTCAATTTCAGCTAGAAAATACCTGAAATCATAGAAAAACACACAAACTCATAGTAAAGTCCATAAATGTTAATTTTAATTAAAAACTAATAAAAATATACTAAAAACTAACTAAATCATACTGTTAACTGCTCAGTCTCAAGTTTTCACTTGACACCTTCACGCCACAAGCACATGGTTAGGGACAGCTTGGTTTAGCCGCATAGGCCAGGATTTTATTCCTTTTGGGCCCTCCTATCCACTGATGCTCAAAGCCTTGGTTCCTTTTTATTTACCCTTGCCTTTTGGTTTTAATGGTTATTGGCTTTTTGCTCTTGCCTTTTGGTTTTAAGAGCTTTTGGCTTTTTCTGCTTGCTTTTTCTTTTTCTTTCTATTTTTTTCGCCATTTTTCTCTTTTTTTTTCTTTTTTTGCAAGCTTTCTGTATTCACTGCTTTTTCTTGCTTCAAGAATCAATTTTATGATTTTTCAGATTATCAAATAACATTTCTCCTTATCATCATTCTTTCAAGAGCCAACATATTTAACATTCTTAAGCAACAACTTCAAAAGACATATGCATTGTTCAAGCATTCATTCAGAAAACAAAAAGTATTGTCACTACATCAAAATAATTAAACTAGTTTCAAGGATGAATTCGAAACCATGTACTTCTTGTTCTTTTGTAATTAAAACATTTTTTATTCAAGAGAGGTGATGGATTCATAGGACATTCATAACTTTAAGGCATAGACGCTTAAATACTAGTGATCATGAAGACAAAAACATAAACAAACATAAGGCATAAAAATCGAAAAACAGGAAAATAAATAAACAAGGAGATTAAGGAATGAGTCCACCTTAGTGAGGGTGGCGTCTTCCTCTTCTTGAAGGACCAATGGTGCTTTTGAGCTCCTCTATGTCTCTTCCTTGTCTTTCTTGCTCCTCCCTCAAAGCTCTTTGATCTTCTCTAATTTCATGGAGGATGATGGAGTGCTCTTGATGTTCCACCCTTAATTGTCCCATGTTGGAACTTAATTCACCTAGGGAAGTGTTGATTTGTTCCCAATAGTTTTGTGGAGGAAAGTGCATCCCTTGAGGCATCTCAGGGATTTCATGGTGAGGAATTTCCTCATGCTCATGTTGAGGTCCATGCTCTCTTGTTTGTTCCATCCTTTTCTTAGTGATGGGCTTGTCCTCTTCAATGAGGATGTCTCCCTCTATGTCAATCCCAGCCGAATTGTAGAGGTGGCAAATAAGGTGAGGAAAGGCTAACCTTGCCAAGTTGGAGGACTTGTCAGCCACCTTGTAGAGTTCTTGAGGTATAATATCATGAACCTCCACTTTCTCCCCAATCATGATGCTATGGATCATGATGGCCCGGTCTATAGTAACTTCAGTCCGGTTGCTAGTAGGAATGATTGAGCATTGAATGAACTCCAACCATCCTCTAGCTACTGGTTTGAGGTCAAGCCTTCTTAGTTGAACCGGCTTGCCTTTTGAGTCAATTTTCCATTGAGCTCCTTCCACACATATGTCCATGAGGACTTGGTCCAACCTTTGATCAAAGTTGACTCTTCTAGTGTAGGGGCGTGCGTTCTCTTCCATCATTGGCAAGTTGAACGCTACCCTCACATTCTCCGGACTGAAATCTAAGTATTTTCCCCGAACCATGGTGAGCCAATTCTTTGGGTTCACACTTTGATCATGGTTCCTGGTAACCCATGTGTTTGCATAGAACTCTTGAACCATTAAGATCCCGACTTGTTGAATGGGGTTGGTTAGAACTTCCCAACCTCTTCTTTGGATTTCAAGTCGGATCTCCGGATACTCATTCTTTTTGAGTTTGAAAGGAACCTCAGGGATCACTTTCTTCTTGACCACAACTTCATAGAAGTGGTCTTGATGAACCTTAGAGATGAATCTCTCCATCTCCCATGACTCAGAGGTGGAAGCGATTGCCTTCCCTTTCCTCTTTCTAGAGGTTTCTCTGGCCTTAGGTGCCATAAATGGTTATGGAAAAACAAAAAGCAATACTTTTACCACATAAAACTTAAAATGGTTGCTCGTCCTCGAGCAAAAGAAAAGAGAAAGAAGTAGAAGAAGAAGAAAAATGGAGGAGATGGAGGGAGAAGGTGGATTCGGCCATTTAGGGTTGGGTTTGGGAGGGAAATTATTCTGAATTTAAAGGTAGGTGGGGTTTTTAGGGAAGAGAGGATGGATGTGAGTGGTGAAGAGGTGATGGGAAAGAGGGATTGAGTTGATTGGTGAGGGGTATTTGGGGAAAAGTGATATGAAAAGGGGTGAAGAGGAGAAAAGAAAGGTAAGTGGGGATCCTGTGGGGTCCACAGATCCTGAGGTGTTTGAGGATTTCTCATCCCTTCACCTTTGAGGCGTGTAAAACGCCCTATATATGCAATCCTGGCGTTTAACTGATGTGTGGAAAACGATCCAACATAAAACTCACCGGCAAGTCTACCGGGTCGTATCAAGTAATAATAACTCACATGAGTGAGGTCGATCCCACAGGGATTGAAGGATTGAGCAATTTTAGTTTAGTGGTTGATTTAGTCAAGCGAATCAAGTATTGGTTTGAGTGGTTTGTAATTGGCAGTAACTAAATTGCAAGGAAAGTAAAAGGGAAAGGGTGAATTACTGTAAATTAAAGAGAACGGAAAATAAAAGTGCTGAATCTTAAATAACAAGAAATTAAATGGCAGAAACTTAGAATGCAAGAAATGTAAATTGTAGAATCTTAGAGTGCAAGAAATGTAAATTGCTTGAATTGTAAAAGTAATTGGGACTTGGGATTGCAAAAATTAAACAAGGAAAAGTAAATTGCAACAAGCAGGGAAGTAAAAGATGAAGTTAATTGCAGTAGATCTCAAATAGAAAATGTAAATTCTCTTGAAGAAGCATTCAACAGAAGGATTAAAAGGAAATTTCAGATCTCAGGGGTCAAGAGACTAGAAAATCAAGTCTAGATCTCACTACCTTCCTTGATCCAATTCAGAAATCAATTGTAACAAATTAAAGATCAAAACAGTAAGAAAACTTGAATTCAAATCTCAATTCTCCAATGGTGCAGTGAAAGAAACAAAAAAAAATCTCAAGGTGAGATTGAGACAGAATTTCCTCAATTCTCAACACCCAAGACCCAGTAAAACTTTGCAGAAAAGAAAATAAGAAACTGAAGAGGAAGAGAATTCAATTCTCCTCCCAGATCCAAGTTATAGTAAGTAAAATCCTCCAAGAGGTGTAAATTCAAAAGTAAAAGTTGACGTCCTCCTAAATCAAACTAACTTCTATTTATACACTTTCTTCTAATGGTCTTAGAGCCTTGAATTTGGGCCTTGGCCTTGATGGAATTGGATTGAAGATAGCCTCTGTTGATTGCTCTTGGTGTTGGGAAGAAATCCACTTGTGAACCGAACCATGAACCATTCACGTTTGAGTCAACGTTTGAGGCAAACGTTGACTCAAACGTCTTCGTGTGTGACATTATGCAGCTCGGCCAAGTTGCTGCCATCCACGTTTGGCTCAACGTTTGAGGTCAAACTTGAGCTCAAATGTGGCTCCTCCCATGCATTTCTTTTGGCCAACGTTTGGCCTAATGTTTGAGGCAAACGTTGGCGCAAACGTGGCTCAATTAAACCATCAAACAAGAGTGCTCTTCCATGCTAAAAGGTGGCCAATGTTTGACCTCACGTTTGAGGCAAACGTTGGAGCAAACGTTGCCATGCTTCAGGGTGATCTTTCTTGCTCTTATGGCGCCAACGTTTGACCTCACGTTTGAGGTAAACGTTGGCGCAAATGTTGCCAAGTTCCAGGGGTGCATTTGCTTGTTCTTGTGGTGCCAACGTTTGACCTCAAGTTTGAGGCAAACGTTGGCGCAAACTTGGTGTACCTTCAGGGTGAAAATGCAATCTTTCTCACGTTTGAGTTCGAGTTTGAGGCAAACTTGAGCTCAAACGTGAGTGTCTCCTCTTGCCCCTTGCTATCCCCTTTTCTTCAACCTTCTTCCAAGCTTTATTCCACCTATCATCAATCAACAATTGCATCAAATCTATGCTATAATCATGAGAGTTCTTCTTCTTCTTGATATTTAAGCAATTATGGCACAAAACTCATGAAAATGCATCAATTCATCCATGGTTGATTGAATCTAAGGAAACATGAAATTCCAACCAAATGGCTTACTTATTGCTCAAGAAAGTGCATAAAACTTATTGAAAACAAAGGAAAAAGGCTAGTGAAACTAGGCTAAGATGACCTGTCATCATTAACGCCAGACTGTAGCATGTTTCTGGCGTTAAATGCCAGTATGGTGCATGTTTCTGGCGTTAAACGCCAGTCTTATGCTTGTTTCTGACGTTTAACGCCAGCTTTCCTCAGGGTGCAATCCTGGCATTTAAACGCCAGACTGCTGCTTATTTCTGGTGTTTAACGCCAGTTTCATGCTCTGTTCTGGCGTTAAACGCCAGCCAGATGCTCCTTACTGGCGTTTAAACGCCAGTAAGCCCTTCCTCCAGGGTGTTCTATTTTCAATGTTGTTTTTCATTCTGTTTTTTATTTTTCAGTAGTTTTTGTGACTCCACATGATCATCAACCTAATAAAACATGAAATAACAAAGAGAAAATAAAATAAAAATGATTAAATAACATTGGGTTGCCTCCCAACAAGCGCTTCTTTAATGTCAATAGCTTGACAATGGGCTCTCATGGAGCCACACAGGTGATCAGGTCAATTTTATAGACTCCCAACACCAAACTTAGAGTTTGGATATGGGAGTTCAACACCAAACTTAGAGTTTGGTTGAGGCCTCCCAACTCATCCTTCCCAGTATCCAGGATTATGAAATCAGCAGGGATGTAAAGGCCTTCAACCTTTACTAACACATTCTCTACTTGACCATAAGCCTGTTTTCTTGAGTTGTCTACCATCTCTAATGAGATTCTGGTAGCTTGCACCTCAAAGATTCCCAGTTTCTCCATTACAGAGAGGGGCATGAGGTTTATCCCTGACCCAAGGTCACATAGAGCCTTCTCAAAGGTCATGGTGCCTATGGTGCAAGGTATTAAGAACCTTCCAGGATCCTGTTTCTTCTGAGGTAATTTCAGTTGATCTAGATCACTCAGTTCATTGGTGAGCAAGGGAGGTTCATCTTCCCAAGTCTCATTACCAAATAATTTGGCATTCAGCTTCATGATTGCACCAAGGTACTTGGCAACTTGCTCTTCAGTAACATCTTCATTCTCTTCAGAAGAAGAATACTCATCAGAGCTCATGAATGGCATAAGGAGGTTTAATGGAATCTCTATGGTCTCCAGATGAGCCTCAGAATCCTTTGGTTCCTCACTGGGATTTACGTCCTCTCCCTCCCTTACAGGTTCGGCCATGATGGTCATTTCAATGGCCTTGCACTCTCCCTTTGGGTTTTCTTCTGTGATGCTTGGGAGAGTACTAGGAGGGGTTTCAGTGATTCCTTTACTCAGCTGGCCCACTTGTGCTTCCAAATTTCTAATGGAAGACATTGTTTCATTCATGAAACTTAGAGTGGCCTTAGATAGATCAGAGACTATATTTGCCAAGCTAGATGGATTCTGCTCAGAACTCTCTGTCTTTTGCTGAGTGGATGATGGAAAAGGCTTGCTATTGCTAAACCTATTTCTTCCACCATTATTAAAGCCTTGTTGAGGCTTTTGATCCTTCCATGAGAAATTTGGATGATTTCTCCATGAGAGATTATAGGTGTTTCCATAGGGTTCACCCATGTAATTCACCTCTGCTATTGCAGGGTTCTCAAGATCATAAGCTTCTTCTTCAGAAGATGCCTCTTGAGTACTATTGGATGCAGCTTGCATTCCATTTAGACTCTGAGAAATCATATTGACTTGCTGAGTCAATATTTTATTCTGAGCCAATATGGCATTCAGAGTATCAATTTCAAGAACTCCCTTCTTCTGAGGCGTCCCATTACTCACAGAATTCCTCTCAGAAGTGTACATGAACTGGTTATTAGCAACCATGTCAATGAGTTCTTGAGCTTCTGCAGGCATTTTCTTTAGGTGAATGGATCCACCTGCAGAAGTATCCAATGACATCTTAGCTAATTCAGACAGACCATCATAGAATATATCCAGGATGGTCCATTCTGAAAGCATGTCAGAAGGACACTTTTTGGTCAGTTGCTTATATCTCTCCCAAGCTTCATAGAGGGATTCACCTTCTTTCTGTCTGAAGGTTTGAACATCCATTCTGAGCTTACTCAGCTTTTGAGAAGGAAAGAACTTGGCTAAGAAAGCCGTGACCAGCTTATCCCAAGAGTTCAAGCTATCTCTGGGTTGAGAGTCCAACCATATTCTAGCTCTATCTCTTACAGCAAAAGGGAAAAGCATGAGCATGTAGAATTCAGGATCTACTCTATTAGTCTTAACAGTATCA